>NC_090657.1:125437546-125650046 GCF_040937935.1 Hyperolius riggenbachi | reverse complement strand
ACCCCATTCCTTTAGATTGTAAGCTCGCAAGGGCAGGGCTCTCACCCTTTTGTGTCATGGACTGTTATTAATTTAATTGCTTGCACACTTAGACATTTATACATTTTAATCATCATGTTAAATCAAATTGTAATCAGCAGTGCTGTATCTTGTATCAGTGTTCATATTTGATGTATATCATTGTCTGTATCATTATGTATCCCTTGTTTGTTTTCTTACATTGTACAGCGCCACGGAATATGTTGGCGCTTTATAAATAAATAATAATAATAATGTTTCTGTAATTGTTGATTTTAATAATTTTCTGTATATATTAATTATTTATATTGCATTTTAATAAAACGCCGCCAACGTCATTTTGTTTATACAATGAATATACAAAGTCGGCACTGCTGCTTGTTGTGCATTTATTGCTGGATGTTGCTGTCATCACATTTCGTGCAGGATATAAAAAAATTTCACATACCGTGCAAAAGAGGCTTGTAGCTGTGAGCTGGTGGTGGGCGCTGGGTGTAGGAATAGCCTGACGGCCGTTTCGCGCTATCTAAGCGCTTCTACGGAGGCTGTGTGTTGGGGGTGAACTGGCCGGGTAAAAATACCCTCTGTTACGGCGTTCGGCGGACTTCCGCCTTCTGGTGCCGCCCCTATTCTTCCCCTTCAGCCAATCATGCGATGGAGCGCATCTGCGCTTCAGGATCAGCTTCCGTGGGGAAGGGGGAAACTAAAGTTACTGGTGCCGCAGCGGACCATACTTATTAGATGGATGCTAGAGCTATTGCTCTATATGGCAACCTGTAACTGGTTTGGCGCCATCTAGTGGCCGATGACTAAACTGCAGGTGAAATAGCAAAACAAGGGAACTTTGTGTATTAAATTACCTGAACAGTAAGACTAGTTCAAATTGGACTAGATATTAGTGGAAAAGGGGCAATATATGGCAAATATTACTTGTGTATATTATATGTCATAATTAATATGTGTCTCTAAAAAGTAGCATAGGGATTACAAATATGGCATTATGGTGCCAAACCAAGTGAATTAAAATGCTCATCTAGTGAGTCAGATTAAAAAGAGATGGATAAGCGAAAGGAGGGAAACTGTATTTATATTAACTGAGGTGCCCTGATTTCATATCAGGATAATTGGAGGATGATACAGGGGATTGGTATACTCAACACGGGGAATAAGGTGGCTCAGAGCAGTTTTCCAATCAAGACCTATACATATCAAAATGTCCATACTTAAGGGTCGAGGAAACATGCAAAGTCAGCATAATCATTAAGACCCATTGGGCCCATGGCGTCAGTCCTGATGATCAGCATTATTTCCTCTCTTTTGAGCTTTTTCTCCCGGTCACCTCCTCTTCTCAGTGGAGGGACGTGAATTATGCCTGCAAAGGTCAATACTGAGGGGTTACCACTATGTGCTTCTCTTACATGCTTGATTAGTCTGGGTGAGCCATGGCCCGATTTTATGGAATTAAAATGTTCTCTGAAACTTCTATTGATTGATCTTGTGGTTTCTCCCACATAGAAACGACCGCAGGGACACCATATAGCGTATACGACATATTCTGTCTGACACGTAAAAAACGCATTAACTTTGCGTCGTGAAGGCCCTAGCTGAAAGCTATTCCCTGTGCTCATTTGATTACACGATATGCAATGGCCGCATTTATGGTTCCCATGAGGTTTAAATCGTTCCAACCAGTTGCCTCTATGTGGGGAGTTAAATTCACTTTTGCTGACCTTTGATCCTATCGTGGGGGCTCGCCTGAAAGAGAACAGAGGTCCTTCAGCCACTAGGGGTTTCAAAACAGGGTCTCTTAAGAGAATGTCCCAGTTCTTGATCACGGTTGTTTTGATTTGATATGTCATCCCTGTGAAGTCAAAAGACATTGGTACTCTCTTTGAGGTCACAGATAAATCTCTTCTCCTGTTTTCCAGTAGGCATTTCCTTTCACTGGAGTTGGCTTTTTTAAAAGCCTGTTGAATTAAATCGGCTTTGTAGCCTCTTGCCAGAAGTCTCTTGCCCAGGTCCTCCGACTGCCGACGAAAATCGTCGTCGAGTGCGTTATTACGACGTAGTCGGAGGAACTGGGCATAAGGAAGTGTGTGGGTCACGTGCTCTGGGTGAAAGCTGTTATTGTGGAGTAAGGCGTTAGATGCAGTTGCCTTGCGGAATCCCCTTGGTATTAGTTTTCCTTCCTTGACCACTAACTCTAGATCTAAAAAGGCTATCTTGTCTTGTGCTATAGTTGCTGTGAAGGCCATATTTGCTTCATTTGCATTAATGTAATGCACAAAATCATTAAAGGTAGCACGAGTCCCAGACCAAAATACTAACACGTCATCAACATACCTGGACCACGCCCCAAGTAGGCTTCTAAAGGGGTTATGAGGGGAGTGGATGTACTCCTCCTCCCACCAAGCGAGGAACAAATTCGCGTACGTGCAGGAGACCGCTGTCCCCATTGCAGTACCCGAGATCTGCCAATACCATTGCCCATCAAAAACAAATGAGTTGTGCGTTAGCACGAACTCAAGACATTCACAAATGAAGTCCTTAAAGTGATCATTCTTATCAGTGCGATCTAGGAATTTCCTGATTGCCATCAAACCAAGTTTGTGTGGAATTCTACTATAAAGACTTTCCACGTCTATTGTTGCCAGGAGGTCACCTTCATGCCACAGATATTCCTCCACTCCCCTTAGGACATCTACAGTGTCTGCTAAGTGGGAGGGGATATGGTCAAGCAATGGCCTCAGGACGTGGTCCAGGTATCTGGACAGCCGCTCCGTGACCGAGCCTATCCCCGATACAATGGGGCGGCCCGGGGGGTTGGTCTGGGACTTGTGCAACTTAGGTATGTGATACCAGATGGGCTTAATGGGGTGACTAGGCAAGTAGATCATTGGCTAATTTGGATGTAATGGTACCCTGCTCAGTTCCTTTACGTAATAAGGTTCTCAGTTGATTCTGGTAGCGAATTGTGGGATCTCCAGGAAGGCGTTGGTATGTTGTGGTGTCTTGTAGCTGCCTCATTGCTTCATTCCGATACTGCTCTATTGATAATATCACGATGGCTCCTCCTTTGTCTGCTCGACGTATTTGTAGGTCGGTGCGGTTTTGCAACCACTTGAGTGCCCGTGTTTCTTTTGTTGATAAATTATTATCTACCTTGGGGTAGATTTGCGCCTTTAATTCCCTCTCTACCACTTTTTGAAATATATCTAAACTAGAACCTGGCTGAACGTGGAAAGGAGCTGTAGATCTGCAGGGTTTGAAACTGGTTTCTGTCCTTTGTTCCTCTTCATTGGACTGTGATTCCAGTTCTCTTAAAATATCCAGGTTTTGCTGATCTTGAGTCGTCCATTCGATTCCAGGGCTAAAGCCTAAAGGGCCAACTTTAGCGTCACCCCAACACATAGCTTTTGGTCGACTAACTGGGTATTCCTTTTTCAGAAATTGCAACTTAATATTGAGGCGTCTGATGTTTTTGTACAGGTCGACTTTGAACTTGGCGTAATCAAAGTCGGTGGCAAGACTGTAGTTAAGGCCTTTTTGTAGGAGATCTTTTACTCCATCAGGAAGTGTCACGTTCGATAAATTCAGGACTTCCAAGGGCTCGCACTCGAATGATGTAGCAAGATCTAGTTCCTTTTCCGTTTTGGGTTCTTGGGGTATCTTCTGTCTTCCCACTGCAAGTGCCGTCCTTTCCTTTTTTGCCTTAGATTTCCCTCTCCCCCTCCTTGTGCTCCGCCTAAAGGGTGTAGTCGCTGATCTGATCCTGATTTGCCAGAAGGGTTATCGGGAGGGGTATTACTGTTTTTCTTTTCCTCCTCACTGGAATCTGTATCTGTTGTCCAGTGTCCTTTTCCCTTTCTTGGGGTTCTTGGCTTGCCGGCTTGTTGCCAGGAAAAGTATTTCTTCTGACGGTAATCGTCTCTGTCTCTCTGGAACTTGCGTAATTTGCGTTCCTTAATGGTGTCCTGAACCACGGTCAATTTACGATCGATTCTTTTTAGGGTCTTAGAGTATTGGGTGCGTTCCACCAATTCCTGGTATCGACGTTTAGTGTTCTCAATCTCTTTGAGTACTTTCGTATGCTCCTGTATGGTGCGTTCCAGGACGATGTCTTGTAGCTTTACTGCTAATTCAAGATAGGCTGTTTTCCATTTGTTGACAAACTCCTCATCGTCCTGGTATTCTGACGGCTCTACGTATCTTCTAAAGCCCCTTGCTGTGATTTTATCGTCTTTATATTGTTGCAAGGTTGTCAGTGTCCAGAACAGTTTCACCTCCTTATCACTTAGCCTCTCCAAAGTAGTTTCCGCTACCCTAGCGCCCACCGTTTTGCTCGAGGTGCTAGATACTGCCCGATTTTTAAAGAAGTCTTTAACATCACTTCTGCCACTGGCAACTGCTGCTCCTTCCAATTCAATTTCGCTGTCTGTGGTGTCTTCCTCAGATTCAGTGTGTACATCAATATTTGAAGCTGCAGATGTAGTCATATTGCGTGCTCTGACTGTAGATTCAGAATCATTCGTTGAGAGGGCAATGGAGGGGGGAGAAGAGAGGGGTCGGCACTGCATAGACTTTACATCTGCTCTTGTGAAGGACCTGCAGGGCTGTAGTGAGTTAGACTCTTATGGCACGTCCAGCGTGCTCTGACTGGGATAGACAAAATTCAGGTAGATACAATGAAGATACAAAGTCGGCACTGCTGCTTGTTGTGCATTTATTGCTGGATGTTGCTGTCATCACATTTCGTGCAGGATATAAAAAAATTTCACATACCGTGCAAAAGAGGCTTGTAGCTGTGAGCTGGTGGTGGGCGCTGGGTGTAGGAATAGCCTGACGGCCGTTTCGCGCTATCTAAGCGCTTCTACGGAGGCTGTGTGTTGGGGGTGAACTGGCCGGGTAAAAATACCCTCTGTTACGGCGTTCGGCGGACTTCCGCCTTCTGGTGCCGCCCCTATTCTTCCCCTTCAGCCAATCATGCGATGGAGCGCATCTGCGCTTCAGGATCAGCTTCCGTGGGGAAGGGGGAAACTAAAGTTACTGGTGCCGCAGCGGACCATACTTATTAGATGGATGCTAGAGCTATTGCTCTATATGGCAACCTGTAACTGGTTTGGCGCCATCTAGTGGCCGATGACTAAACTGCAGGTGAAGTAGTAAAACAAGGGAACTTTGTGTATTAAATTACCTGAACAGTAAGACTAGTTCAAATTGGACTAGATATTAGTGGAAAAGGGGCAATATATGCCAAATATTACTTGTGTATATTATATGTCATAATTAATGTGTCTCTAAAAAGTAGCATAGGGATTACAAATATGGCATTATGGTGCCAAACCAAGTGAATTAAAATGCTCATCTAGTGAGTCAGATTAAAAAGAGATGGATAAGCGAAAGGAGGGAAACTGTATTTATATTAACTGAGGTGCCCTGATTTCATATCAGGATAATTGAAGGATGATACAGGGGATTGGTATACTCAACACGGGGAATAAGGTGGCTCAGAGCAGTTTTCCAATCAAGACCTATACATATCAAAATGTCCATACTTAAGGGTCGAGGAAACATGCAAAGTCAGCATAATCATTAAGACCCATTGGGCCCATGGCGTCAGTCCTGATGATCAGCATTATTTCCTCTCTTTTGAGCTTTTTCTCCCGGTCACCTCCTCTTCTCAGTGGAGGGACGTGAATTATGCCTGCAAAGGTCAATACTGAGGGGTTACCACTATGTGCTTCTCTTACATGCTTGATTAGTCTGGGTGAGCCATGGCCCGATTTTATGGAATTAAAATGTTCTCTGAAACGTCTATTGATTGATCTTGTGGTTTCTCCCACATAGAAACGACCGCAGGGACACCATATAGCGTATACGACATATTCTGTCTGACACGTTAAAAACGCATTAACTTTGCGTCGTGAAGGCCCTAGCTGAAAGCTATTCCCTGTGCTCATTTGATTACACGATACGCAATGGCCGCATTTATGGTTCCCATGAGGTTTAAATCGTTCCAACCAGTTGCCTCTATGTGGGGAGTTAAATTCACTTTTGCTGACCTTTGATCCTATCGTGGGGGCTCGCCTGAAAGAGAACAGAGGTCCTTCAGCCACTAGGGGTTTCAAAACAGGGTCTCTTAAGAGAATGTCCCAGTTCTTGATCACGGTTGTTTTGATTTGATATGTCATCCCTGTGAAGTCAAAAGACATTGGTACTCTCTTTGAGGTCACAGATAAATCTCTTCTCCTGTTTTCCAGTAGGCATTTCCTTTCACTGGAGTTAGCTTTTTTAAAAGCCTGTTGAATTAAATCGGCTTTGTAGCCTCTTGCCAGAAGTCATTTTGTTTATTTAGCTGCCCTGCTATTCAGCCACACAGAAACTGAACCCAGGCTTCTGAAGAGACGCTACTATTGTCTCTAGCTAGACAGAATAGAGTGTGTTTAACCATTTTTATTTGCAGGTCTAGGCTTAGCCAGTCAGTGGGCTCCTCTATCCCATGGTAACAGAGGTGGTGGCAGTTATACCCTGAAATCTGCTGCCAAAATTCCAGCCGTTTCACAGAGTGCGACCACAGCTTGCATGGTCTGTGTGCTGAAACCGATTGGAAGGCATTTTGCGGTCCGCCACTAGGAGCCCTGTGACACCAGACAAACGTCTGTGGTTTATTTAACCTCCTTGGCGGTCTGATTCTTTCCAGATTTTAGAGTCTAAAAGCGGTGCAATTTTTTTCACTCTTTCAGACCCTAAAACCTGAAAAAAATCATTCTGGCAGGGAGATCTGCAGCAAAATAAAAAAAAAATTTACCTTCCTGGGCTGCAGTTTTCTCTTTGCCCACAAGATGGCGCTAATATACATATAAACGAACTTCTCTATATTTCTCTAATATAGAGAAGTTCGTTTTCAATGTTAGCCCCGCCCCCGATGACGTCACGCTGCCACCACCGCTCTGCTGCCACCACCACGGCTGCGCTGCTCCAACTGGCTGCCGGGTCCCCGGAAGAATAGCGGGGACATGGGGGATCCCGGCGGCCAGGGAAAGACCCCACACTGCCGGGGAGAGAGGCTGGAGTCCCGCTGCGCAGCGAGATCGCGCGCGGGACTCCACAACTACAGGTAAAGCTCTGCAATGCCTACCCCGACCTGAGCTCGGGATCACCGATGGCAGCTGCTTTTTTCTACCCCGAGCTCAGGTCGGGAAAACCGGCAAGGAGGTTAAACAAACAAGGGGGGACTTGCAGTCCACCCCTGCTCGCTCTCTCTGCCTAGCTCTAGATATTCTGCTGGACAGAAAACGAGGCTCTCTCCTTGAGATGGGTTTACCCCAGAGGAAATCTTCTAGCAGTTTAGTTAAATGACATATAATTTTAGCGTAATTGGTGTCTGAACAGATTTGTTTGACAGTTTGCAGTTACCTGTATTGCTGTTCGGGATAATGTTGTTTTTCTTTCCAGACGCTCACAATAAACTGTGGGCGCATTTCTGCTGGACTGGGGCCTGCAGAGAGCATATACCTTTTCTCCAATTAATTTATTAGAAAAGGTACTTCAAAATGTGGTGAAGGATCAGGCCACTATAATTCTTTTTATGCCAGACTGGCTAAAATAGGTTTCTGCTGTTATCCTACCATGGTAGAAAAGCCTTTGATCCTGCAGATCTTGAATGATCTTTTGAAGCAGGGGCAGATGGGCCATACTCAGTCTGTACCTGAAGGTGTGATTTTTCAGCCTGAACAAAGGCTATTATTTGTCTAAAACAGCTCCCTCTTTCCCAGAACGTCCCTGGGACAGCACCCCTCCTCTGAGACTTGTCTCCCTCCCAATTCTGGACAGGAAGCTATTAATAAATTTTGCATAATAGACAGCAGCATACATAAATACAAGCTACTCACAGAGATTCCTCAGTTGTTTTTCCTGTCATAGACAGGAGGAGTGGGGAGGTCTCTGTGCTCCCATGTCAGGTGGCAGGTGCAGCGTTTGGGGGCAGGCAAGGTCGGGCTGAGCAGGGGACTCAGTGTGCCACGCGTCCAGCGTGTAGAAGGCTTCTCCACGGAAGGCGGAAGATTTATGGACGGCAGCGCGCTATCCGGAAGTTCTGGGCGGAAGCGCGATGACGTCATGTGCGGGTATCCCACATGACTAACCCTGATTGCAGGGCCGCGGCGGTGATTGGAAGAACGGCTAGCTGCGGGAGAGGAAAAGCAGCTGCAAGCAATTAAAGGGGAGGAGTTGGAGGTGAGGGTAAGGTTTTAAACCCATATGTTTATTCATGGCCTCAATGCTGCTGGGGGACCATGGAGGATGCCGCAGGCCTTTCTAATCTGCAGAGACTGGCCATGAACCCTCTCTGGTGAGCAAATGTGTGGTCTTTTGCGGAATCTGTAGTTAGTATACACTGAGGGGACTGATGGCTTCATTCTGTTTTATATTTTTCAGCCTAAAATTCCTAAAGCTGACAATAAAGATAAGGATAAAGACAAGTCATCTTCTCAGTCCTCTCAGAGTAGACCTTCATCAACCTCAAAAGAAAGACGATGTGCTATCTGCAATAACCGTATATCATCATCTGTATCCTCTTCCAAGAAATTATGTCAATATTGTACAGACAAGATTGTTAAAGATGAATCGCCAGTTGTCTTTAAAGACTTAATGGGCTGGATGCGTTTAGAGATGTCTTCTGCTGTAAAAGATATTAGGGACTCAGCCATAGCTTCCTCTTCTGCTGCCTCTACTTCGGCTACTGCTTCTACTTCTGCTGCTGCTGCCTCTATCCCTCAGGATGACATTACTCAAGCGCAGGGGTCCTCCTCTGTTGATCTCTCTGTACGGATGGTTTCACCTCCTTCCCTCAGTACTAAGTGAAAGAGAGGTGAGGAGTCTGAAGGATCAGATCTTTCTGAGGAAGAAGGAGAAATTTCCTCCTTTGAAGAAATTTCTGCTGAGGATACGGTTGATAAATCTGATGATCATCAAAAGTTCTCCTTTTCACCAGACCTTATGAAAGATTTGCTGTCTGATATGCATAATGCCATGGGAATCACTATAGAAAAGAAAGCATTGACACTCTTGGATCAAATGTACGAGAGCTTGTCAGAACCCCAGACTTGTTTCATTCCAGTCCATTCTTCTTTAAAAAATATGATTAAGAAGGAATGGGAGGAACCTGAAAAAAGGGCCTTTTGGCCTCGTTCTTTATCCCGTAGATACCTGTTTAGTGCGGATGATCAGAATTTCTGGGGCATTTCTCCCAAGCTCGATCCATATTTTTCTAGGGTGTCAAAAAAGACGGATTTACAGTTTGAAAACTTTGGGAATCTAAAGGATCCTATTGATAAAAAGACGGACAATCTTCTTAGGAGAGCATGGGAAATCTTCTTCATCGCCATGTAGTTTACATGTGACCATCAGAGGAGGAGGCAGGCAGTATAACACACTTTGTTACAATAACAAAGTGTATTATACGCTTCTGATTGGCCGGATCGCCACATTTAAAACTCGCCGGCGCTGCTAATTAGCCGGCGGGTTATGTGCAGAGTGGGCGGAGCCTAATGCCGGCGGCAGATCGCGTCATGGATGACGGGACCGCCGCACAGCCACCCCTGATGCCGCCGATGGGCGTATTGCGGTCGTTTGGGCCCAGCCCTTGCCGCCGCCCATCGGCTGGGGGTGGTCCCCAAGTGGTTAATTCTGTGGCTGCAGGAGATGCAGGCTCATTTGAAAGATGGTGTTTCACTTAAAAACATTTCCCTATCAGTTCCTACCCTAAAGCTAGCTGTTAAGTTCCTTGCGGATGCTTCTAGTGAGGCTGGCAGAATTTCTGCTCGGAGTCTAGCTTTTATTATTATTATTTATATAGCACCAACATCTTCCGCAGCGCTGTACAGAGTATATATAGTCTTGTCATTAACTGTCCCTCGGAGGAGCGCACACTCTAGTCCCTACCATAGTCATATGTGTATATCGTGTAGCGTATGTATTGTAGTCTAGGGCCAATTTTAGGGGGAAGCCAATTAACTTATCTGTATGTTTTTGGGATGTGGGAGGAAACCGGAGTACCCGGAGGAAACCCACGCAGACACTGGGGAACATACAAACTCCTTACAGATGTTAACCTGGCTGGGATTCGAACCGGGGACCCAGCGCTGCAAGGCGAGAGCACTAACCACTACGCCACCGTGCTTTGATCAATTCTGTTCAGACTTTTATGGCTAAAAAATTGGGAAGGTGGTATGGCAACTAAAGTCAAACTTCGTGGCCTCCCATTTGAAGGAGACCTGTTCGGTTCAGCCCTTGAAGCTCTAGAAAGGGCAGCTGAAAAGAAAGACTTTTCCTCCTTTAAAGAAAAAACAGGCTCCCAGAAAGTGATGTCGGGGCCCTAGGAAAAATTATAGAAATAAAGAACCGAATAAAAACTGGCAGGTGAAAAAAGGCCTGAAAGGCTTCCTCTTCAATCTACAATCCTCAAACAACCCAATACTGAACAATGACTATGTTCAGTTGGGGAGCAGGTTGAAAGCATTTTTCCCGGCTTGGAAAAAAATTTCAAAAAGCAAATATATTTGCCAGACAATCAGGGAATGGTACAGAATTCAATTTTCCAGGAAACCTCCAAAAATTTGAGTGACAAGTTTTTTGCAGTCCCCAGTGAAGCAGTCTGCTGTGGAGAATCTTTCCCAGAAGGGAGTTGTGGAGGTTCCAGTTCAGGTGAGAGATCTTCGGTTTTTGAACAGTTTTGTAAAATACAAAAAGTTTCGCATGGAATCCATTACTTCCACGATTCAGCTTCTGGGGAAGGATTACCTCATGGCGTCCATAGATCTTATGGATGCATATTATCCTGTACCCATTCTGCCGGCTCACTGGAAATATCTTCAACCAAAGAAAAAAGGAGCAAGCATAATTACAGCAATTAATATTGCTTGTAAAACCACCTATTGGTAAGGAGAGGGGGAAATATGTTGCAGACCTAAAACATACACTAGAAACACAGAAGAAGGGCACCCCTTATTGTCCTCATATAATTCACAGGGCCGGATTTCTGGAAAGGCCACAAAGGCCATGGCCTAGGGCGATAAAATCAGATAAGATAAGAAGGGCAGCATGACTTGGAGAGAGAAGAGGTCATATGTCAAAATTAATCACCTCTTCTGGTCCCGCAGCGCAGCCAGCCAGCGCCCTGCTCTGCACTAATAGCTGAATTCCAGAGTTCCCCAATTCTAGCAAGTCTCTCTCTCAATCAACATCTGCTGTCACCTCATCTGATGATCAATTCCTCTTATCATGATCATACAAGTTGATGTGAGAAATACCAGGGATTTACATTACAAAGCAGATAGAACTAAGTTCCGCTGAGTTTTAATGCAGGCATTCAAAGACATCAGTGAACCCTGCTAATTTCTTCACTTTCTCCTTTAGAGTTGTGACACTGACCCCAGCAGCTGTAAATTACACTTTCTTATCTCTAGTCTACTTAAATTTATGGCTTTAGGGTTTTTTTTCTTCCTAGCCAGCAGTGGTCTCAGTTAACTCTTTCCTGACTCATTTTCTGTTCCTACCATCTATGAGAGGAATAAAAATGCTGTTTGCTTTACTTTCATTGCTAAACTGTCACTGTCACCTGAGCTGTTACTACCTCTATGCTAGTCTGTATAGTTTGGCATCCTTCTCCTTTCCTGTAGCAGTAAAGCATTGTACCATTTTAGCCACAGCGAAAGCAGAGAGTTTTGAATGAGGACGATACCATTTATTGGCTTAAAAGAAAAAAAAGTAATCTTTCTGTGAATAAGCCTTCTCAAGACTTTGTTCTTGTATACTGTCAATATGTTAGAGCACACCACCATATGTACTTTCAACATTCAAAAGAGATACATAGATTTTTCAAATATAAATAAATATCATTCAGATGCTTTAAAGTGGAGCTGAACTCTTGCACAGGACAGAAGGAAAACATAGAAAAATCTACCTTGTATTTTTTTAGAGAGCCTGTGTAATTCCCCCTCATCTGTGTCTAATCTGACGTTGTAATTTGATCTCTCCTGTGTCCCCTGACTGCCACAACATCTAAGCTAATTTGAAAGCACATGATGTTAACAATATGTCTGCTTCCATGAAAGCAGGAAGTAGACACTGCCGATTTATTGCAGGATTTGTATCAGCTGTAACAAAGAAATGTTTTTTAAAGGTTATTATGTTATTGTGTATCTTTTGAAGCAGAGAGGAAGTTCTGAGTTCAGGTCCGCTCTAATTACAACCAAACATCCAAAGTGGGTATTGACAGGATGTTTGCTACTTACCTGTTCTCTGTTTCTCTCCATTGAGCTGTCCTGTCACCTGTTTGTGGCTATGACTGCAGCCAGTCGCACAGAGGACAAAGAAGCAGCGCATGCTCTGGCCACTCACGCTCCCTGTCACCTGTTTGTGGCTCTGACTGCAGCCAGTCTCACAGAGGACAAAGAAGCAGCGCATGCTCTGGCCACTCACGCTCCCTGTCACCTGTTTGTGGCTATGACTGCAGCCAGTCGCACAGAGGACAAAGAAGCAGCGCATGCTCTGGCCACTCACGCTCCCTGTCACCTGTTTGTGGCTCTGACTGCAGCCAGTCTCACAGAGGACAAAGAAGCATTGCATGCTCTGGCCACGCACGCTCCCTGTCACCTGTTTGTGGCTCTGACTGCAGCCAGTCTCACAGAGGACAAAGAAGCAGCGCATGCTCTGGCCACTCACGTTCCCTGTCACCTGTTTGTGGCTATGACTGCAGCCAGTCGCACAGAGGACAAAGAAGCAGCGCATGCTCTGGCCACTCACGCTCCCTGTCACCTGTTTGTGGCTCTGACTGCAGCCAGTCTCACAGAGGACAAAGAAGCAGTGCATGCTCTGGCCACTCGCGCTCCCTGTCACCTGTATGTGGCTATGACTGCAGCCAGTCGCACAGAGGACAAAGAAGCAGCGCATGCTCTGGCCACTTGCGACTTGCGCAAGTTTTGTGCTCCTGCCCAGATGTGCACAGCAACCAACGCGAGTATAGTGTTATGCATTTTTGACAAGTACATATATCAGCGTCATTTCTCAAGTATGCATGCCCAGAACACTATTGGCTGCTGTGCACATTCGGGCAGGAGCACAAATTGCAGGAATTATTGAGCAGACAGAGCATCCTCTGATTCTTGGCTGAATGGGAGGCAGAGCAGCACAACTGAAATGAGCCCATTCAAACCAATGATCGATAGTCAGTGTTGGTCAGAATGTTTTTTGGTAGTGGTAGTGGTGGTGGTGGTGGTGGTGGTGGGGGGGGGTGGGGGGGGGGGGTAGATGACAGCAGGCCTAGGGCACTGGAAAGTACAAATCCGGCCCTGATAATTCATCAAGCACTTTCTAAGAAAACATTGATCAAGAGGCCAAAATAGTACATGCAAAAGTTTTTGACACCAGCTACAAAAAATAAAAACAATTAAAAACAATAGAGTCGGACCCGGGTCATAGGCCCCTAATGTAATTAATAACCGAGCCCAGCATACAAAATGTGTACAAAATTATGCTTTAAAAAGATGCAAAAACTCTCCCTTAAGAGACTGCGGTCAAAAGTATATAACAGCGTCAGAAAAATGTAAAAAATCTTAAATAAATAAACTGACACTGCCACAATCAGCTCAACGAAGAGGTGCATCAAATAATCCTGTCTGGATACAAAAAGTACTACTCTCACTTCCAATATAAATGTGCAGGTATTAATTAAGCTATCATACTGTGAAAATGGCAAAAACTTGTGTATGCACCACAAAAATTGGAGAAACCAAAGTGGACGCCGAAAGGACCGCAATACACCCATGGGCGTTCTTTCGGCATGCCTGGGGAGCGAACTCGTCACTAGTGACGCGCGCTTCCCACAGCACCTGGCTCCGCCCACCCGCGACGACTTTCCGACGGCCGATCGGAAGCGCCGACGGGTTGTTAACCCCACGATCGCCGCATGCAAAGCGTATAATATGCTTTGTAATGTATACAAAGCGTATTATACAGGCTGCCTCCTGCCCTGGTGGTCCCAGTGTCTGAGGGACCACCAGGGCAGGCTGCAGCCACCCCAGTCTGCACCCAAACACACTGATCTGCCCCTTGATCGCCCACAGCACCCCTCAGACCCCCCCCCCCTGCCCACCCCCCAGACCACTGTTTGCACCCAATCACCCCCCTAATCACCCATCAATCACTATCTGTCAACGCTATTTTTTTTATGCCCTAAACTGCCCCCTGGGGACTCCTGATCACCCCCCCCCACCCCTCAGATTCTCCCCAGACCCCCCCCCCTCGTATACTGTATGCATCTATCCCCCCTGTAATAACCCACTGATCACCTGTCAATCACCCCCTGTCACTGCCACCCCTCAATCAGCCCCTAACCTGCCCCTTGCGGGCAATCTGATCACCCACACCATCAGATCGCCCGCAGTCCTGCCGTCAGATCACCTCCCAAGTGCATTGTTTACATCTGTTCTCTCCTCTAAACACCCACTAATTACCCATCAATCACCTATCCATCACCCACTGTCACTGCTACCCATCAGATTAGACCCCTATCTGCCCCTAGGGCACCCAATCACCCGCCCACACCCTCAGAACGCCCTCAGACCCCAGCCCTGATCACCTCGCCAGTGCGTTGCTTGCATCTATTCCCCCCTCTAATCGCACCTTGAGACACCCATCAATCACCTCCTGTCACCACCTGTCACCCCCTAGCACACCTACACATCAGATCAGGCCCTAATTTGCCCCGTGTGGGCTCCTGATAACGTGGCCAAACCCTCAGATCCCCCTCAGACCCCCTTCCGATCACCTCCCCAGTGCATTGATTGCATCTATTCCCCCCTCTAATCACACCTTGAGACACCCATCAATCACCTCCTGTCACCCCCCTAGCACTAGAAATTGATGAAGAAGTCACATGAAGCATCCTCCTTCACCTCCGCCAAACTACCTGTGACCTGGATCCTGGCCCAACACAGTTCATGTTGAACTGCCCTGACCTGTTTGTACCGGTATTCCTCAAAATTGTGAACTGTTCCTTACAATCAGGGGTATTTCCTGCTTTGCTGAAGGAAGCAATCATCAGGCCTCTCCTCAAAAAACCCTCCCTGGACCCAGATGCAATGACCAGCTACAGACCTGTCTCTAACCATCCCTTTCTGGGTAAGCTAATTGAAAAAGCTGTATACATTCAGCTAGAAGCCAAAATCCTACAAAACAGTTATGACCCATTCCAGTCTGGCTTAAGGAAACATCACAGCACTGAAACTGCCCTCATCCAAATATGCAACCACCTGCTCATGGCAAGAGACAGAGAAGAGTGCTCCATCCTCATACTGCTAGACCTCTCTGCAGCCTTTGATACAGTTGACCATGACATCTTGATAAACCGGCTACAGGAATACTGCAGCATTGATGGCATAGTTCTTCAGTGGTTCCAATCCTTCTTGAGTGGCAGAACCCAAGAAGTGTCTATGGGGCCCTTCCTGTCCACCTCTGTACCACTTAAGTATGGGGTGCCCCAGGGCTCAATCCTTTCTCCCCTGCTTTTCACGATTTACATGTTACCGCTTGGAAAACGAATCCAAAAACATAAAAACAAGGAACACCAAGAGCCCCAATAGTGTAATACTGTACTGGTAAATGGTTACTAGATGGAGTAAATATTAATACTCACAACCCAGGGTTACCATTAGGCAACCACTGTAAAGGCAGGTGGGGATATTTTCCTGACCCCAAGTTGCTCTCTGTAGATGAGAAAAAGGGGGTTCAACCCTCCACCCAGGGTGGACTCAATATTATGCAGGAGAACAGAGGCGCCAAAAGGATAAAAGGAAGCTAAATTAGCTTAAAAACCAAATTCTTGGTAAATAGAGGAGGCAGTGGTGGACTTACCTCCTCCAAGTAGACACACAACGACTGTAGTAAAGACAGTCAATATATTTTATTTATGAACTCCAAATATGCAACGCGTTTCGCAGGTTTGATCCTGCTTCATCAGGCAATAACAACGGAGCAATAGCATATGTGGTCAGTAGAAGAGCCAGAGGTGCCTTGATAAACTGTGTGTCTACTTGTAGGAGTTAAGTCCACCACTGCCTCCTCTATTTACCAAGAATTTGGTTTTTAAGCTAATTTAGCTTCCTTTTATCCTTTTGGTGCCTCTGTTCTCCTGCATAATCCAAAAACATGGCCTAACATACCACTGCTATGCTGATGACACCCAACTATAGCTTTCCTTCAAGCCTGGTGTGACAGACCCAACTCCAACTATAAACTCCTGCTTACGTGAACTACAGCAACGGATGAGTGACAACTGGCTGAAACTAAATGCAAACAAAACTGAAGTCCTTCTGATTGGAGAGCAGCACATGACAACAAAACAACTTAACTTGCAGTCTTCACCACTGGGGATAGGAGGCACGGATCTACACAGCTCTGATCATGTGCGTAGCCTGGGAGTTCTAATTGATGGGGATTTAAACTTCAGAACTCACATCTCTGCTGTGGTGAAATTATCCTATTTTCACCTTAAGAACATTGCAAAAATCAAGTACCTCATCCCCCCCCGAAGATCTACCAACTTTAGTTCATGCCTTCATTACCTCCCGACTGGACTACTGCAATGCTCTCTATACTGACCTTCCAAAAAAGGACTTGTACCTCCTGCAGCTGATACAGAATACTGCTGCCAGACTTCTAACCAACCAACCAACCCCGTCACTGCCACATAACGCAAGTCCTGCACTCCCTTCACTGGCTACCTATAGAATGGAGGGTCCTATTCAGGATCGGCCTACTGACATTTAAATCACTGAATAATCTAAGCCCTGAACACATGAAAGAAATGTTGCAGCTGCGTAGCAATCCCCGCATTCTCAGATCCACAGGTTCTAATAATCTAGTCATACACAGAGTCCACTTGGAAACTTTTGGTCCCAGAGCCTTTATAGTTACGTAGTTATTTTGGTTGAAAAAAAGACATACGTCCATCGAGTTCAACCAGTACAAAGTCATGCTGCCCCTACGTTTTGGAACTCCTTACCTCAACAGATCAGGCCAGCTCCATCCCTGGACGTGTTTAAATCCAGACTGAAAACCCCCCTTTTCAGTTTGGCATTTGCAGAAATATAACTTTTTGTTGTGTGAATAATTCATCCTACTACCAATTACTGAATCTGAGAGAGCCTAAGTGCTTTGAGTTCTATGGGAGAAAAGCGTTATAGAAATGTTATTGTATTGTATTATTATTGTATATGGGTCTAAAATTGAACGCCCTTAAGGTGCAGTTAGCAGCTCTGGGTGCATACTTTGATTTTCCTTTTACCTCATTCTTTGATTAAAAGGTACCAGTATATTAAGGCGGTTAAAAGGAAAACAGTGGTGAAGAAACCAACTATTCCGCCTTGGGACTTGAATTTAGTCCTAAATTCTGTTATAGCATTCCTCTTTGAGCCCATGGATCAAATTTCCATTACGAACTTAACGCTAAAGACGTGTTTGTTAGTAGCAGTGATTACAGCCCGGCGTATTGGGGAAATACAAGCCTTTAACATAAAGCCACCATTTATGACTATCCAGCCGGATAGAATCACTTTTAAGTTACCTCCAAGTTTTTCTCCAAAAGTTGTCACAGATTTCCATAGAGAACATGAAATATTTATGCTTTCATTTTGTCCGAATCTTTCAAACCGCAAAGAAGAGAAATTTAGTTCCCTGGATGTCAGGAAAATTATTTTGTTTTATTTAGATAAAACTGCTGAATAGAGAAAGGATAATTTATTTTGTTCAGTTTAAAGGGAACCAGAGAGGAAAAAATAAAGCCGTTATACATACCTGGGGCTTCCTCCAGCCCCATACAGGCTGATCGATCCCACGCCGCCATCCTCCTCTGCCCGCAGCTACAAGGACCGGCTCCGCGCTGATCCGTCAGTCGGAGCCAGTCTAAGCGTAGCAGAGGTGCGCTCTTTGTGTACGTAGAGGGTGCACTTCTCCTGCGTAGCCCGGCTCCGATGACGTCAGCGACGGGAGCCGGTTCTCGTAGATGCGGGCAGCGGTGGACGGCGACGTGGGATCGATCAGCGCGTATGGGGCTGGAGGAAGCCCCAGGTATGTATAACTGCTTTTTCATTTTTTTAGCTAAGGTTCCTCTCTGGTTCCCTTTAAGGATGCTCGTAAAGAGCACCCAAGAGTACTCTCAGTAACTGGTTAAGGTTATGTATAAGCAAAGCTTATGAAATAGCAGGTAAGCCAGCTCCTGTGAATGTCAAAGCACACTCCACTAGGCCTGTCTCCTCTTCCTGGGCAGAAAGGAATTCTGCCTCTGTACTCCTCCAAATTTGCAAGGCTGCCACATGGTCCTCTTATGACACCTTCATAAAGCAGTACCGTTTGGATTTACTGAGTCACCAAGACTTGGGGTTTGGTCGCAAAGCATTGTCTGCGGTGGTCCCACCCTAAGAGAGGTAATATTCTAACTCTCATGGTTCACAAGCAGAAGCCAATAATTACACTTACCGGTAATTGCATTTCTGCATAGCCTCCACGAAGGGTGGACATACCCACCCAAATCTAAGGGTAAGTCTCCTACTGAGTCAAGGTAATAGTCTAAGCATTGTGGATAGGTAGGAGGATGTGGCTATTTAATTGCATCTTGTGCTTCCTGTCCCCTTGGCAGGCGGGGCAATCTCATGTTTCACTTGTCGTGGAGGCTACGCAGAAATCCAATTACCGGTAAGTGTAATTATTGGCTTTTCCTCATCAAATTGGCCTTGGCTAACTAGGACTGGACCCCTAGTTGAGTGAGCAGCTGCTGTTGGTAGAACCCCTATAGGTTAGGCTATTATGCTGCTACAATAAGACTTTATATATTAAGCTTAGCTAGTTTATATAGTCATTTTTTTTATTTCTGGAGACATGCAAATAGAGCTTTACACAGCAGCCCTTGACTTTATATGGTTTAGGTTCTAGTTAGTAAATGGTGTTTTTGATAGGGACAGAGGAGTTGGATAAGATTTTTTTTATGAAGTGAGCAGGGGCTTCTGGCCACAAAAGGGTAATCTCTCAGCATAAGAAGGATGATGTCAGATCTACCCATATATACTAGAGTATAAGCCGACCCCCAACGTTTACCATAAAAAAAGGGGGGAAATAATTGACCCGAGTATAAGGTATCTCCATTATAGGTTAGCCAGCCATAAGTTCCCCAGTAGAGGTTAGCCAGCCATTGGTGCCCCAGTACAGGTGCCATAGGTGCCCTAGTAAAGCTAAGCCAGCCATAGGTACTTCAGTATAGGTAGCCAGGTGTAGATGTCTCCAGCATTGGTAGCCAGCCATAGGTGCTTCAATATAGGTAGCCAGGTGTAGATGTCCTCGGTATAGGTAGCTAGGCATAGGTGTGCCCCCTTCCCCGCTGGCAATTTTCTCCCTGCTCCCCCCACACCCTGCAAGCAGTGTGCCGTCCTCCCCCCGCATGCTGGAAAATTTAGGAGAGGAGAGCAGCGGCACAGTGAGACTTGCCTGTTGGGGGGGGGAGACCCGACTCCTCCCTCCCTCTCCTTGAGTTCCCCCTCTGAGCTCCCCTCTTCCTGGCTGATATCGCGGCGGCGGGGTGACTCACCTTCCTGGCGGCACCAGGCGATGATCATGTGCCATCGGGCTCCTCTATGTACATCGCCGCTCACAGGAAGTAGTGTAATTACTACTTCCTGTTAGCGGAGATGTACACAGAGGAGTCCAGCGGCACGTAATCCTCGCCTTGAGCCACCCGGAAGGCGAGTCACCCTGCTGCCGCTACTGCCGTGATTTCAGCGAGGGAAATGTTTATGGGGAGGAGGGTGGGAGCGGGGAGCAAACTGCCTGTGGGGGGAGGGGTCACACTTCCTGAAGGTGGATGGGGGCGCGCTTATACTTCTTGACTCGAGTATAAGCTGAGACCCCCACTTTGCGACCACTTTTTCATTCCCAAAACCTCGGCTTATACTCAAGTATATACGGTACACACAAAGAGAGAGAGAGTTTCTGCCAGCCATCTCAGCTACTTCCAATCTATCTGAGGATGGAATAGCGCAGGGTGTTTTGAGCAGGTGTTTTGTCCAGTAAAATTGCAATGTCATCTCAACATGAAATGGTTAAAGGTATTTTATATATTTATCCAATAGTACAGATATGAGATAAACAAAACTTTCTGCATACTTAATGCAAATTTACTCTCTCATGCAGTAAAAAAAAATGGGAGTCTGTATTATGGCCTCCATATGGATGTTCTCCCATTTGCATCCAAACTACTTGAACGCCATATACATGCAGAATTAAGCCATTATTTATCTGTGAGCTCCCTACTTGATCAGTTCCAGTCTGGCTTTCGCTCTAACCACTCCACGGAAACAGCCCTTACCAAAGTGGCCAATGACCTTCTTACAGCCAAATCCAAAGGTCAATTTTCCATACTCATCCTTCTTGACCTGTCATCAGCATTTGATACTGTCGACCACACCTACAAATACTTTCAAATGTCGGAATAAAGGGCCTTGCTCTCACATGGTTATCTTCCTACCTCTCTGGAAGGTCCTTCACAGTCTCCTACTCAGATCTCTTCTCATGCTTTGTCTGTCGGGGTTCCCCAAGGCTCTGTCCTTGGTCCCCTCCTCTTTTCCATGTACATGCATGGTCTTGGTGATTTAATCAACTCATTCGGGTTTCAATACCACCTCTATGCAGACGATACACAACTGTACCTCTCTGCCCCAGACCTTAACTCCCTCCTTAAACGTGTTCCTGACTGCTTGTCTGCTATATCCTCCTTCATGTCCTCTCGCTTCCTAAAACTTAATATGAGTAAAACAGAACTAATAATTTTTCCACCGTCTGTCCACCTCCCTACCTGAAGTAACAATAAATGTTAATAACGCTCCCATAACTTCAGTTCCCAAAGCTCAGTGCTTGGGGGTGATATTCGACTCATCTCTCTCTTTTATTCCTCATGTTCACTCCATAACCAGCTCCTGCCATCTCCAACTCAAAAACATATCTCGCATCCGTCCCTTTCTCACTCAAGACACAACTAAAATGTTAATACATGCTCTCATAATTTCTCGTCTAGACTACTGCAACGTACTACTTTGTGGACTACCGTCTAACAAACTGGCCCCGCTGCAGTCGGTACTGAACTCAGCTGCTCGTCTCATTCATCTTTCTTCTCGATCTTTCTCTGCCAGCCCTCTTTGTCAAGCTCTTCACTGGCTGCAAATTAACCAGAGGATTCAGTTCAAACTCCTAACCCTAACCTACAAAGCTCTCCACAATCTCTCTCCTCGGTACATATCCTCACTAATCTCCAGATACAAACCCAATCGCAATCTCAGATCGGCACAATATCTTCTGTTGTCCTCCTCTAGAATCAACTCCTCACATTCACGTTTACAAGACTTTGCACGCGCTTCACCCCTCCTCTGGAATGCCCTCCCACAACACATCCGTCACTCTCCAACCTTTTGTTACCTTTAAACGCTCTCTAAAAACACACTTGTTCCGACAAGCATATGCTCCACCTTAGGCCACTTCCCTTTGTACTAAGACCAAATTGTACTCCTACTAGGTATCCTAAAACACAAAGCCTCTATATATTTGCTGCATACTACCCCTCCTCCTGTTCCCCCCCCCCATTTCCCTTTAGATTGTAAGCTCGCAAGGGCAGGGCTCTCTCCCCCTTTTGTGTCTTGGTAACCATTATACATTTTATTCATCATGTTAATTTTATCACTGTCATTACCAATTCTATAATTTGTATTTTGTTTCATTCTTTGTATTTTGTCACTAATTATGTATCTTGTATATTGGTGTACACCATTGTCTGTATTATTATGTACCCCATGTTTGTTTCTTACTTTGTACAGCGCCACGGAATATGTTGGCGCTTTATAAATCAATAATAATAATGTTAGATGTAGGCTTGTCCATTAAGTAACTCAGAATGCATGATTACCTGGAGATCAACATTCTAGCCTGGAAACCATTCTTTCCTCTGGCAGCAATTAACAGCATTTTTATCCATAAGTTTGTCATTTTTTTTCATTTGAAAGTTTATAAACATTTATATTTTTCCTTTTTTAACTGTATCATATTTAATGTGCAGCACGGTGGCGTAGTGGCTCTCTCGCCTTGCAACCCTGGGTCCCTGGTTCGAATCCCAGCCAGGGCACTATTTGCAAAGAGTTTGTATGTTCTCTCCGTGTCTGCGTGGGTTTCCTCCGGGCACTCAGGTTTCCTCTCATATTCCAAAAACATACAGATAAGTTAATTGGCTCCCCCTAAAAATTGGCCCTAGACTACAGTACTTACACTACATAATATAGACATATGGCAATGGTAGGGATTAGATTGTGAGCTCCTTTGAGGGACAGTTAGTGACAAGACAAAATATATATATATATATATATACACTGTACAGCGCTGCGTAATATGTCGGCGCTATATAAATACTAAATAATAATAATAATGTTATAATTACACAGCAATACATTTATTTTTTTTACTGTTTTGTGCACCCAGGGTGACTCCAGTTCTGGAGCAGAGACCTTGTCCCACAGAAAGAAGAAGAGGAGAACCTGTAGCGGTATGGGAAATGGACATAGCACCACACAGGATGATTGTGTCAGCAAAGAACGCAGCTCTTCCAGGTGATATCAGTCGTAGACCACTTCTTATCTCCAGGGGAGGAGTAATACAACACGGACGTTCCCATTTTGCAGATCAAGACCTAGACACCTCCTGTGGCACTGTTTCAAATGAACCATTGCACACACAGAGACTTCAAATGTACATGTATTTATTTTAACTCTTTTCAGGCAGTAACTATAGAAAACAGGCAGATCTGCCCTGTAATTGGTAAACCCCTATTAGACCCTGTCACCTAGATCGCAGAAAAGATTCCTTTCTCTTTGTCTATTAACAGTAAAAAAAAAAAAAAAGTATCTTACTTTCTAATTGGTAGCTACCGTAATCCTTTTATTTTTGTGTTGGAGTTGGGTGTAAGTCTCTTAGCCATTGAGCAGTCTGCTGCAATGACAGTAGCTTCTGCCCAGCTTGATTGCAGCCTTGAATTCCATAAACTTGTAGTATGAGGTGTTCCGAGTTGTTTAACCACTTCAGCCCTACAGTGTTGTTTCACCTTTTGCATCCGAGCTACTTTCACCTCCCATTAATTCGCCAATGACTTTATCACTACTTATCACACTGAAATGATCTATATCTTGTTTTTTTTCCGCCACCATTTAGGCTTTCTTTGGGTGGTACACATTGCTAAGAATTATTTTATTCTAAATCTATTTAACAGGAAGATTAAAAAAGAAATAGAAAAAATTAATTATTTCTCAGTTCTTGGCCACTATAGTTTGAAATTAATACATGTTACCATAATTAAAACCCATGTATTTTATTTGCCTGTTTGTCACGGTTATTACACCATTTAAATTATGTTCCTCTCACAATGTATGGCGCCAATATTTTATTTGGAAATAAAGGTGCATTTTTTCAGTTTTGCTTCCATCACTTATTAAAAGCCCATTATTTAAAAAATGACAGTAATACACCTTACTACATACATACATTTTTTTTTGTGTAGCTATTGGGGCGTGTGGGAGACAAGGGACTACTTTTAACAGTAAAAAAAAAATGAATGTAATTATCTGGAAATAAAAATTACCAGATGTAATTTTACTATTTGGCCACAAGATGCCCTCGGAGCTTACTTCTGCACGCCTAGTATTACTACACAAGCGGAAGTAAAGCGTGGAGGGGGCAGAAGGGAATTTATGAAAGACTGAGCCGTCTCGCTGACGCTGTCGGTCTTTAATACGTGGACTTAGATCAATGAATGGGAACTGCTCAGCGGCAGCAGGGCATGCTATCTGGACGGATATATCCATCCAGATAGACTTAAAGCGGAATATAACCCAGAATTTCTTCTTTGTTCTAAAAGATTATTTATAGCATATAATATACTAACACAATGTGGTTTTTTTTAGTAAAAAAGCATTTAAAGGGTTACATTACAGGGCTGACTCTTTCTTCTGCAGGGAGAACCCGCATCCAACTGCAGTTAAAGAGACTCTGTAACAAATTGTTTATCTTTATTTCTTCTATGCTATAAGTTCCTATGCCTTTTCTAATGTGGTCTGGCTTACTGCAGCTTTTCCTAATTGCACAGTAGCTGTGTTATCTCTGTTATATGATCTAATCTTCTCTCTATAGTCGGCACAGTCAGGCTGAGGCAGTCAGACTGGAATGTGCAGGGCTGCTTGTGATTAGCTAGAAGCTGTACACACCCCCTGCAGGCTCTGTGTGACTAACACACTCTGCTTAGCTGAGCCTATTAGAAGCTGGTTAGTTTGTTTGTAAACACTGCCTAAAACTGGCAATTACAAGCCAGGTTTGCAGCAGAGAATGGCAGAAACAGCACAGAGGGGACCAGGAGCACATAATGAATAGAATGGTATGCTTTTTATTGTAAGAATTTCAGAGTACAGATTCTCTTTAAGCTTATCTTGTGTACACATTCTTTACTTGATACATTTATGTAAACATTCTCTGGCTCTGCAGGACTTCAGCTGATGAGTCCTGGGGTGAAACACAGGTCAGAAATCACTGGTGGCTGCATTCACAACAGAATTACAACAGTTATGAATAAAATGCACCAGCAGCTTTAAAAATAAATTAACTGAACTTTGGGAAGTTATGTCTAAATGAATAATAACACTTGTGCACACAAGCAAATATGATAATTGTATGGGTTATAAAAAGTAGGAAAGATTTTGTCAGAGTTTTAAACCGCTTTAAAGAGATACTGTAGGGGGGTCAGGGGAAAATGAGTTGAACTCACCCGGGGCTTCTAATGGTCCCCCGCAGACATCCTGTGTTGGCGCAGCCACTCACAGATGCTCCGGCCCGGTTCACTTCTGGAATTTCAGACTTTAAAGTCTGAAAACCACTGCGCCTGCGTTGCCGTGTCCTCGATCCCGCTGATGTCACCAAGAGCGCACAGCGCAGGCCCAGTATGGTCTGTGTCTGTGCAGTGCACTCCTGGTGACATCAGCGGGAGTGAGGACATGGCAACGCAGGCGCAGTGGTTTTCTGACTTTAAAGTCAGAAACTCCAGAAGTGAACTGGAGGCGGGGCCGGAGCATCGGTGAGTGGCTGCGCCAACACAGGATGTCTGCGGGGGACCATTAGAAGCCCCAGGTAAGTTCAACTCATTTTCCCCCGACCCCCCCTACAGTATCCCTTTAAGTGGTTAAAGCTGTGCATGCAACCTAATGCAAGTTGATGCAAAAGAGAATTATTATTGAGCTATGTGGGAACTGTAAGGTCTGGAACCTACTAGAAGTACATTAATAAGCCATTACTAAGTGCTTGTGATTTGAGAAGCTCTTGCAAATGTAATACTATGGGTGTGATCCCACTTGAGCGATATGATTTTATAAAAATCCCCATAGCATTGCATTAGCAAGAGTTTTACAAATCATTAACGCTTAGAAAAGGCTGCTAGTGAGTTTGAGCCCATATGGTTGCTCTCTAACCACCTCCAATGAAGATAGAAGTTCTTTCGAAAAAAAAGAATCTGGTGAAACCTGATTAACTATTATGACCCACAACTCATTGGAGTGTGTAAGGGACTACAATGGTCCTAAAAGCCCCCTTACTAAGATGTTAAGCAAAACAAAAGTCTGCTTTCTTAAAACAGCAAGAATTTGCAATAATTCAGGTTGGAGTGAGCTTGAGATGTCTCCCAGGGCATCACTGCTGAATATATGCAAATTATCCATTGTACCCTTAGAAGCTAAACACACCTCCAGAACCGCTGGAATGCAATGATGTGTCAACTTGTTAATTTGTACAGAGCCATAATAATCCAACATGCATACAGACTGTTTCGGATTGTTTGATCCTCATCAGTGCATGGCATGGATTAATTTGGCTCTATGCAGTAGGGCTTGTAACACCGAGAGGTACAGACTAACCAGCAAGCTCATGATGACCCAGAACTCATTGGAGTGTGTAAGGGTACAATGGTTAATTTGCATATATTCAGCAGTGATGCCCTGGGAGACATCTCACTCCAACCTGATTTATTGCAAATTCTTTCTGTTTTAAGAAAGCAAACTTTTGTGTTTCTATTATTAGACAATGTGGAGAAAACCCTGGCAGTGAACTTGCTACCAAGATTAAGCCACCCCTTACATAATTATTTCTTATCACAGGGAAAATGCGCCAGGCTTTTTTTTTGACTATGACACAAACCAGATCTGCCTAAAATAGAACTTAAGGGGCATGTTTATAATAATTGATAGGAGTGTTCACCATCCAAAATAAAAACAAAATTAAACTGTCTGGTTTCACTGAGTGCAAGCCCTTTCTACAAAGGAGCTAGGTAATTTTTTTCTTTTTTTTTTTCCTCAGGAGTATGGTGGCGAAGTGGTTAGTGCTCTCGCCTTGCAGCGATGGGTCCCCAGTTTGAATCCCAGGCAGGTCAACATCTCCAAGGAGTTTGCATGTTCTACCCTGCGTGTGTTTCCTCCCACATCCCCAAAAACATATAAGTTAATTGGCTTCCCCCTGAAGTGGCACTAGACTATGATACATGCACTACACAATACATACATACATATGACTATGGTTGGAATTTAATTGTAAGCCCCTCTGAGGGACAGTTAGTGACAAGACTCTACAACGCTGCGTAATATGTCGATGCTATTTAAATACTTAAATAAT
Source organism: Hyperolius riggenbachi (assembly GCF_040937935.1). Lineage (NCBI taxonomy): Eukaryota > Metazoa > Chordata > Amphibia > Anura > Hyperoliidae > Hyperolius > Hyperolius riggenbachi. The sequence continues at coordinate 125,623,244 of NC_090657.1, read as the reverse complement.
AAATGAGCAGGGGAAAATGTTCTGCACTCATTGGTCAGCTAGGAACCAATGGGTTAGATACTCTTCTGTTGCTGAGATACTCTCCTGGTGCACTTCACCTGGCCTTATATAAATGTGTTAAGGATAGTATGTGACCTTCAAAGAATTAAAATGTAATCCTCTTGCTTTCAAATGGAAGCACTGTGATTAGATAAAAGACTAAAGGGGCATACACACATCTAGTTTTGATTGGCCAGTGATTTTCCAACTTTACCTCTTCTATGCAGTACGAGGGCCAACAGATTCTGAATACTATGAACATAATGTGTAGCTATACTCTCATAATACATGGAGATGGTAAAATTGGTCAATCAAAGTGGCCAATCAAAATTGTGTGGATGCATCCGAAAGCCACCATCCCTGTTCCGTTAACCACTACCCACCCCTTTAAAACATCCTGTCTGTCCCTCTTAACGCACAGGACGTTTTAAAACATCCTCCCTCCCCCTTTGATGCTACCGTCCCTGAATGATCGCCCCCCCCATTCTTTTTCTTATTATTCCTGCTAAGAAAATTCTTAGCATAATGTACCACCCAAATAAAGCCTATAAAAATAATCATTTTGTTGTGACATGTAGTAATAAAGTTATTGGTGAATGAAAGGGAGGAGCGTTGAGAGGTAAAAATTGCTCTACTCTGTTAGGCTAAAAACCCCTTGGGGGTGAAGTGGTTAAAGCTCTGTCTGTATATCCTCCTCCCCTGTCCCCAGCCTGTGCTGCTCTAAGCTCTAAATTCTAAGTAGCTTTGATTCAGTATCAAATCACAAATTGTCATTTGGTTCAACAGATTAATGTCAGCATGTATATTTTAGCCAACTGATTTGTAATTCTGATCTGTGAATAAAATAATGCAGATAGACCAAGTCTGGATCCCTAACCTCTGACAAAGTGGTGTGCAAGTGAGTAGGGAGGCTGGCTGGTATCTTACTATTTTGGCAGTTAAACTGCTGTTAAGGAAATGCTGTTGAAAACAAAGAAAACTGAGAGAATTCCCCATGAGGAGATGGACTGGCCCAAAACCTGTCCTTTCTGTCCGATTTTAACTGCCTACTTTTTTTTCGCAATAGTGGTCCATTAATAATTTAGCTACTGGCTTGGGTTGGATCAAACATTTTCACTTCCTGGGCCAGTGGAAATTTGCTACTTAGAATAGTTTGCCCATCACCATTAAAGGGAACCTAAACTCAGAAGGATATGGACTTTTCCTTTTAAAATAATACCAGTTGCCTGACTCTCCTTCTGATCCTGTATATCTAATACTTTTAGCCACAGCCCCTCAACATGCATGCAGATCAGGTGCTCTGAATGAAGTCAGACTGGATTAGCTGCATGCTAGTTGCAGGTGTGTGATTCAGCCACTACTGCATCCAAAGAGATTTGTTTAAAAGGAAAAATCCACATCCCTCTCAGTTTAGGTTCCCTTTAAACAGCTTGTTAAGTGGAGCAGAGCATGATGTTCTTTATATGACTATACATTTGCTGGATCCAAGTGATTGGCATGTCAGGGTCTGTAGAGCTTCTACAGAATCAATCCGTTTTAGACAGCTTAAAGAACAACTCCTGTGAATGTAATGTAATGAAAAAAAGTGCATCGTTTCGTGTAAACAAAATTGGTAAATGTGTTGGTAAAAATATAAAGTGCATGGTAACCAATGCTCGGAGCCTTGCAAATAAAATAGACGATCTAGAGTTCATTCTGAATGACAAAGGCTATGACATTGTGGGAATAACCGAGACATGGATGGATGAAAGCCATGACTGGATAGCTAATTTAAAAGGATACAATGTGTTTAGGAGGGATAGAACAGGGAAAAAAGGTGGAGGGGTTTGTCTCTTTGTTAAGAATTCTTTTACAGCTGTCCTCAACGATGAGATGGAGGAAGATTGCGAAGATGTGGAGTCCGTTTGGGTAAATATTCATGGTGGAAATAAAAGTTGCCAATTGCTTATTGGGGTATGCTACAGACCACCTCTTATTAATGAAGCTGCAGAACTGCGATTACTACAGCAGATTGAAAAAGCTGCAAGTAAAAACGAGGTCATAATTATGGGCGACTTCAACTTTCCAGACATTGACTGGGGTATTGAGGCTACCCATTCTGGTAAAAGCAGCAGATTTCTGGCAGCACTACAGGACAATTACTTGACTCAAATGGTAACGGAACCAACTAGGGGGAATGCGTTACTGGATCTGATCATTTCTAATAGACCAGATAATGTATCAAATGTGCAGGTTCAAGAACATTTGGGAAATAGTGATCACAACATGATAACGTTTGATCTGGTGACTGATAGGCCACGGGGCAGCGGGACCACTAAAACTATGAATTTTAGAAAAGCAAAGTTCAATCAAATTAGGCAGGCACTAAGTTTGGTGAACTGGGATAATGTACTACAAGGGGACGACACTGAAGGGAAATGGCAAGCTTTTAAACGTATTCTCAATCAATATTGTAGTATGTATATCCCATATGGAAACAAAATGTCTAGGAATAAAAAAAGGCCTCTATGGATGAATAGAAAGGTTAGGGATAAAATGAAGAGGAAAAAGAATGCCTATAAGGTCCTAAAACAGGAGAGGACTGAGGCTGCACTAAGCAATTATAAGGAGTGCAATAAAAATTGTAAAAAAGAAATTAGGCTGGCAAAGATCGAAGCTGAAAATCAAATCGCTAGGGATATCAAATCTAACCCAAAAAAGTTTTACAAGTACATCAACTCTAAAAAAAGAAAGGTTGACTGTATAGGAATCCTAAAGGATGAGGGTGGGAACTCAATGGTGGACGACCAAGGTAAGGCAGAGTTATTAAATGCTTTCTTTGCTTCTGTCTTCACAAAGGAAACAGCACTGTTGCAAATTACAGAGGCAGAAGAGTCTCAATCTTCTAACTGTAATATTAAATACTTAACGCAGGAAGAAGTAAAGGCAAGACTAAATAAATTAAAAATAGACAAGGTACCTGGCCCGGATGGCATGCATCCTCGGGTCCTAAGAGAATTAAGTTCAGTTATAGCTAAGCCCCTTTATCTTATCTTTTGTGACTCTCTTGCAACTAGCAGAGTCCCAGTGGATTGGCGTACAGCCCACGTTTTCCCATTATTTAAGAAGGGCAAAAAATCAGATCCAGGAAATTATAGACCTGTAAGCTTAACATCAGTTGTATGCAAACTATTTGAGGGGTTACTAAGAGATACTATACATGACTTCATAGTAGAAAATAATCTTATTTCTCAGCATCAACATGGGTTTACTAAAGACAGGTCCTGTTTGACTAACATGCTCAGCTTTTATGAGGTAGTGAATGCTAATATGGATATTGGGAATGCTGTAGATGTGATATACTTGGACTTTGCAAAGGCCTTCGACACTGTTCCCCACAGAAGTCTGGTGCAAAAGTTGAGGATGCAAGGACTGGGGAAGAGTTTGTGTGCATGGATAGGGAACTGGCTAATGGACAGAAAACAAAGAGTTGTGGTCAATGGATCGTACTCAAAATGGGAGACTGTTAGCAGTGGGGTCCCACAGGGGTCTGTACTGGGTCCAGTGCTCTTCAATTTATTTATTAATGACCTAGTAGATGCAGTAGTGAGCAATGTTGCTATTTTTGCAGATGATACAAAATTGTGCAGAATCATCAACTCTCAGGAAGATAGTGTCATATTGCAACAGGATCTGGATAGGATGGCTATATGGGCACATACATGGCAGATGAAATTCAATGTTGACAAATGTAAAGTCATGCATTTTGGTCCTACCAATGGTCTAGCACCATACAAAATAAATGGGATACAGTTGGGAACATCAAACTTGGAGAAGGACTTAGGAGTACTCATCGACAACAAGTTAAATAATCGTACTCAATGCCAAGCCGCTGCAGCTAAAGCGAACAAAATTTTGGGATGCATTAAAAGGGAAATAAAAACTCGAGATGCTAGCATAATATTGCCCCTGTTTAACTCTCTAGTAAGGCCACATCTGGAATATGGAATTCAGTTCTGGGCACCACATTACAAAAAAGATATTGCAGTTTTAGAGCAGGTGCAGAGACGAGCTACAAAATTGATACGTGGGATGGAAGGTCTCGCTTACCAAGAAAGGTTAGATAAACTGGGTTTATTTAGTCTAGAGAAAAGACGCCTTAGAGGAGATCTAATTAACATGTATAAATACATTAGAGGGCAATATAATAGCTTGGCGGATGAGCTTTTTGTCCCTAGGCCTTCTCAAAGGACTAGAGGACATGAGCTGCGCATGGAGGAAAAACGTTTTAGCCATTTATTTAGGAAAGGGTTCTTTACAGTAAGAGTGGTTAAGATGTGGAATGCATTGCCACAGGAAGTCGTTATGGCAAACTCTATACCTGCATTTAAAGGGGGCTTAGATGCTTTCCTTGCGTTGAAAGACATCCATGGCTACAATTACTAGGTTATGCCTAATGATGTTGATCCAGGGATTTTATCTGATTGCCATCTGGAGTCAGGAAGGAATTTTTCCCATTTGGGGCTAATTGGACCATGCCTGGTGGGGTTTTTTTCGCCTTCCTCTGGATCAACAGGGGTATGTGGGGGACGGGCTGGAGTTGTACTTTGTACTGGTTGAACTCGATGGACGTATGTCTTTTTTCAGCCAAAATAACTATGTAACTATGTAACTATGTTTTTACAATAATTTATAAATGATTTAGTAACATTTTTCCTCTCTCTGATTTACATTCGGACATTTATCACATGGCGACATCTTTACTGCTGGCAGGTGATATCTGTGGAAAGAGATGATGCATTTTTGGCAGCTAGAAACAGCTGTAATTTCCAACAATGCAACAAGGCTCCCACAGTGTGAGATCAGCACCCTGGTGCTGACATCACACGGTGGGAGGGGTTTCACCACAGTATCAGTCATACAGACCCTCCTGATGATCCCCCTGAGAAAAGGTAAAGATTTCTCATGGGAAAGGGGGCATCAGCTTCTGATTGGGATGAAGTTTAATCCTTGGTTACGGTTCCTCTTCAACAATCAAAAGTATAATTGGGTATGGCAGTTGGGTGGAAAACAGCTGGGAATTGATGGCCACATAGCTTTCAATGGCATCTAGTGAGTGCATCGGTTTGAGCAATCCATCAGATTTCTGCTGAAATCTAATCAAGATCTAGTGATGTGAAATGGTTACTTGGACCTTTCTATTGGAGTTAACACATTTTTTACATTTTTTTGTATATGGTGTTGGCCTTTCCTCTGCCATAACTAAGCTAATTTTTGTGAGGTTTGTACAAAAGAAAAAGGCCATGCTTCTCTCGGGAGGTGGAGGGATCCTCCAGAGTCTTCCCTGTCCTCCTTCACCAAGCTGCAGTATTCACGAGCAGAGACCCCCAAATCATGACTGCACCTGTGCAGTAGCATGGACCCGCTCGGGTTTTGCTGGAAATAGCCGAGCCCGATCAGGCCTGTGCTTGCACATGCCCAGTAACACGGACCAGATGGAAAATCGCTGGTAAAGTACCCATTTGGGACCCTTCCTCAACCCCCCCCCCCAAAAAAAAAGTGCACTTTAAATGTATTTTCAATAAAGCTGGCATAAGATAAGAAACCTGGTTTCTTTTGAAATGTTACCCTCCAGTTCGAGAAAATTTTAATACTTTCACAGGTTGCCTTGAGTGTTTTTTACAACACTGGCAGTTTAGCACAACTGTGTGTTCAGGTGGGATTCTCTCCCCATCAGAATCCCTAACTTAAATACTGCAAAATATGGTCAGTTAATTTGTATTACTTGTCAGGAAGATACATGGTAGGGAGGCTGATTCACTAAATGCACACAGTAAAGTCTTCCTTACACAGTCAGCCAGTAGTTAACTAAACATTAGAACCACAACAGTCCTTGGCCCATATGCAAATCACTTTCTCTCCTGAGATTTTTCTCCTAAGTGATATTTTTACAACTTGTCATAAAATGCATTTTAATTCACCAGCAAGCAAGAAAATACTCAAAATAAAATTGCTAGTACTTTTTCAACAACTTTTGTGTACTTTTTTTAATTGTAAAATGCTGAAAAAATTCTAAAATGCCCTTTATTCCCATGAAGCCCTAACCTTTCTGCCACTCTTCCTCCTTTTCTTGTTGCTAAGGCAAAATTATGTACTTTTCCATTACTCATGGATTAATTGTATTTGCTATCATTGCAGCTGATAAGGAGAACTCCTTGTTTATATACGACCCAGGTCATATTGGGGGTAGTATAAAGGGTCATTATTTATTACAATATGATTTGTTCACATTTATTAGATTTTTTAAGTTATCCCTGTTCATTTTTACATAAGGTCAGTCTGCGTTATATTATATCCATAGTTAAAAGAAACATGAGATGAAATTTACTAATGCATTTGTACTTACATGGGGCTTCCTTCAGCCCCCTTTAGGCCGTTTGCTCCCTTGATGTCCTACCTGGCCTCTCCGATTGTCTGCTGGCCGGCCCGGCCTCTCCCTCCAGTCCGCTCAGTCCTGCTGTACTGCACAAGCGTATAAATGCTTTAGTAAATTTCATCTCGGGTACACTTTAAAACTACGCCATACTCGTGGCTGCCTAAGTTTTATGCGGCATAGTTTTTAACACCGCCCGATCCTGCACAGGATAAAATAGTGTGTCCCTGCCGCCACAGATGTCAGCTGTCTAAAAATGACTTTTTTTTTTAGATATCCCACGCTTTTATTTTATATTTAAATCTAGTTTTAATTTTTTACTGTTTCATATATCAGAGCCCAAATCTATGAATTATTGACCCTGTGTATCTCTTTCCTGCTTTCAGAAGCCATTTACTGACAGGAAAGTGTTTTATGGCTGTAGTTACTTATCAGTGAGGGTTATGCTATAGTCTGACCCTGTCCTGACCCGGACAGAAACTGTCACTTGCATACTTGATGTTTAACTCTCAGGCAGAGAAAGAAAAAAAGGAACATAGCCTAGTTATTTGTGTGCTTGGCACTGTACATAAACATGTCTATCTCATCATGTCACATGTCACCTCGGTTGTCCTTTAAAGGGACCAAAATAGTTTGTCCGAAAGGAGTTAAACAAAACTCACAGTGGAGCGTAAGGTTTACTATGAGGCTATATGGTCAGTACTGAACTCTGGCACACATGATGGGCATTGCAGTGCTGTCCTTGTATAATTGCTTTCATGCAATATATGCATAGAAGCATAATTTTAAACTTGATCTTAGTAAATTAAGTGGTACATTTCTATCACAGGTTTCAGCATTTAATTGGTTCTGTTAACAGCTTATACTTCACATACTTCACATGCTTGAATTTCTTGGGTATCTTAAATTATGTTTTCACTTCTGGTGGTTAATTCATTTATAACTCTAGCTGAATAATACTGAGGTTTCTCTGAGCCGCCAGAAGATCCCAATTTAACTAAATCCCACCTGCAGGCAACTTCAAGAAATCGATCTTCTCAAATGTGTGTTTTAAAATTGCAGCGTGTAATCACTGTTCATTTAACTATTGCCTGTTAATTTTGTATATTTTTAATGTTTTATAACAAAAAATAAAGTGAATTGACCCATTTCAGGATTGTTTGCTGTTTTCACAATGGTTTGCCGTTTTTGTCTCTCAGATAATTAAATTAACTTATCAGGTTTTTTAAGTATGCAACTCTCCACTTTAATATTAATGAGGGCAGCTAATTCTGCTAGTTTTGCCAAGTGGGTGGGGCACTGAGATTCAGTAGGCAAAAGTTGATGCCAATGTACCTGTTGTCTACAACGAAAAAAAATACAGGTTTCCTTTGACAAAACAACTAAAACACAAGAGTGTCCACTGTTACTGAAAAATATAACTTTTAATGAAATAAAGGAAATACCCAGACACTTGTACAGGTAGTCTACTTTGTCCAGCCAATAAACAGTCTGTATAATTTATACCTTGGACCTCAACTGGTCCACCGGGGAAAAAAAATGAGCAGATACATTCCAACTAACACATACAAAATCCCAAATTTAGTAGTGTCTATGTATTAAAAAACCTCAATGTGGTCCTTAATACAGTGCTTAGGCCTGGTTGCTAAACTGACTGCAAGGAAACTGCTATATAAAACCATTGATTGTTAAACCGTTATAGTTAGGAGAACTTAAAAAGATGTACTAGTTTTCAAAGTAATGCTGGATTTGATTAAAAAAAAAACAGCTACATACAAAATAAATATGTTGCTCTGTGATTTTTTTTTTTGTTGTTGTTTTGATTTGTTTTCTGTTCACCTTTTACCTCCTCCCAGTTTCTATAAGTGACCCACTTCCTAGGGACTCTCTTCACGGCTTCAACTAGAGTGAGACTGTCCCAACTCCTTCCCCACCCTTTTTTTTGGGGGGGGGGGGGGGAGCAGCAACCCCTGCACCTCTACCGCAAGGCCAAATGGGGGAGGTACTTCCTCACATGTTATGAGTGGTTGCTGTTAAAGACCACAAGGGCCTATCCTTGATTGGGTTAATTGCTCAGTCAGAAACTCGGTCGCACTGTCACTGCGCACAGATGCCCATATGTGCTCGCAATCTATGAACCGACTAGCCGAGAGGCGCATTCTGACTCCAAAGGATTCACCACACACATACAATTCAAATGCTTGCAACCACGTGCGAGTCAGCGCACGACTGTAACTATATTAACACACTGAGAACGCTTAATTAATCCTTAGCAGTATGCAGAGATCGGTGCCAGATCTGTCTATCTGTGCCCGATTCCAGCATACGGGTTGTAGATACAAAATACTATAGAACACAAGGTACCGCTTTCGGAGGAGCAAGTACGATTGTGTATGTGCAGGAATAGGTCATAACCATTAAAACGATATTTAAACGTTTTAATAAAAAAAAATCATTACACACTTATATACAGGTCCTAAAAAAATTAGCATATTGTGATAAAGTTCATTATTTTCTGTAATGTACTGATAAACATTAGACTTTCATATATTTTAGATTCATTACACACAACTGAAGTAGTTCAAGCCTTTTATTGTTTTAAAGAGACTCTGAAGCGAGAATAAATCTCGCTTCAGAGCTCATAGTTAGCAGGGGCATGTGTGCCCTTGCTAAACCGCCGCTATCGCGCCGCTAAACGGGGGTCCCTTCACCCCATAAACCCCCACTGCAACACTTGGTCGCTCCTGGAGGCAGGGCTAACGGCTGCAGCCCTGCCTCCAGTCGCGTCTATCAGCGGCGCATCGCTGCCTCTCCCCAGCCCCTCTCAGTGAAGGAAGACAGAGGGGCGGGGGAGAGGCGGAGATACGCGCTGACAGACGCGCGTGGGGCAGGGCTGCGGCGGTTAGCCCTGCCCCAACCAGGAAGCGCTCCCCCGCTGCACGGAGGGGGATTTGGAGGTGAAGGGACCCTCGTTAAGCCGCGGGATAGCGGCGGTTTAGCAGGGGCACACATGCCCCTGCTATCTATGAGGTCTGAAGCGAGATTTATTCTCACTTCAGACTCTCTTTAATATTGATGATTTTGGCATACAGCTCATGAAAACCCAAAATTCCTATCTCAAAAAATTAGCATATCATGAAAAGGTTCTTGTAACAACTGCTGGCATGGCGGCTGCGGACACGCAGGGTGTTTCCGCAGCCGCCTTTCTTCCCTGTACTCAGGCCTCATCCGTTCCGTCGGCGTCTAGCACGCCGGGAACGGTGCTGTCTCCTGCTCATTGGGTCTCTGTCTTGCGCGGGTGCACGCTGAGACAGGACCTTTATGCGGGCAGAAAGCGCGTCAGCTGACCTGCTGGTCGGCTGACGTCAGAGGTGACTCTCGCCGCTCGGATTGGCTGATTCCGAGGTGGGAGTGCCTGAGAGCCTTCCTCTGCTTCATAAGCCTTTGTTTCTCATTCGTAAGTTGTCTCCTGTCGTGAATACTTTGTGTTAGCACTCAGACCTTAGACTAGTATCCGCTGTGCTTTGATCTGGGAGGAAATCAGGGATTTCACACAAGACTAAGACTATTGTCATATTGTTATTATTGATTACCTGTGTATGATTCTGGCTATACTCTGACCTTGCATTTGCTTATCATTTCTGTACCTCTGCCTATCTGACTAGTTGCTGAACCTCTGCCTGATTACGCACTACTCTTCTGCCTTACGATTCTGTACTGATATACCTCTCTGTTGCCGAACCTTGCCTGCCTGACCTTTCTACTCACCAGTGGGCCCTTGCCACTGGTGAGGTGTTATTTATATACCCACCAGCTCCTCTGGTGAGGTTAATAAAACAGAGAAACCGAGAGCCCAATATAGTGTAGTATGTATTGGATCAGGGAGAATTAGTGTGGAGTAAGTATTATACTTACAAACATGGGTTACCGTTTAGGCAACCACTTTATAGGCAGGTGGGGAGATTAGACCTGTCCCCACTCAGGATTAAGATGTCGCTCTCTAAAGAAGGAAAGGAGGGTTTGTCACCCTTCCAACCACCAAGGGTGGATATCTTGACAAGTAGATGTACAGAGGCGCCAAAAGGATAAAATATGCTGCAGAGGCGCTATTCGTGACCTTGAGACTGTACTGTGTACTCCTGTCTGTTTATTGCCTGAGGAAGCGGGTATATACCCGTGAAACGCGTTGCGGTTCTGTTCATGGAGTATGTGAATAAATTGTCTTTATCTTAAGTGACAGCATCGAGTCTATTTCTGAGTGGCCGGTCCACCGCCGCCACCCGAATATTTTAAACATTTTAGCATATTTTATCCTTTTGGCGCCTCTGTACATCTACTTGTCCTCTGGTGAGGTGTCACTAATCTTTCCTTACAGTGACTGATACCTTACCAGCTCCTCTGGAAAGGTCTGTCTAAACTATATAGTCACTTACACTGTTAGTACCTTTCCAGCCCATCTGGATAGGTCTGGTTAAACTAGAAAGTCACTTATACTGCTAATACCTTGCTAGCTCCTCTGGTAAGGACTAGTTATACTCTTTCTGTAGTCTCACTGTTAGTACCTTTCCAGCTCCTCTGGAAAGGTCTGGTCAAATTATACAGTCTCTTGTACGGATAGTACCTTACCAGCTCCTCTGGTAAGGTCTAGCAAAACTATTGAGTTACGGTTGCACCAAGCATTATTCACACAGCATCCTTGCTAACTATATCAGTATTATTGGTGATTCTGCAGATCACCACATAATCAGGTATAGTGTCTGCATTATTGGTGATACTGCAGATAACCTAATAATCAGACATCTGAGTTGCTACACACAACCGTTAGAGTTCTCTAAACGAGCTATTAACCTAATCATCTGAATCAACCTATTAACTGTAAACCACCAACAGTAGATGCCTGGAGAACTAGTGTGTTGGGTCCCCTGGACCTGTAACTGGCCGGTGCCCTGTCTCAGCCGGATTGCTCCTACGGCTTCGGAAAATTACCAATAAATGCAAGAGACGGCACACAAATGGCTGCAATGATTTTGCTGTATTCGGAACAAGTGCACACTACATGTTACGGATATTACATCCTTCCTCAGGTGTATAACAACAAATGAAGATACAAACAGCATTATATATGTTCAAGGCGAGCCACCACACCCAAACTGTTTGGCTCCGCCCATTCCCTTTAACCCATTGTTCAGTGTCCATACATAAACAACATCTTCACGGTCATAGGGCACTCCAGATCGGCTACCCATAAAAAATAAAACAAAACTGACCGTAATCCAGGCACTTCCTGCAATGGACTGCCACTGACCACCTAAAAAAAGACATGCAATCAATAACATGTGTAAATACCAGCAACAATAAAAGAAGTACACGTCATATTAGAGGCAACACACATCATATTAGAACCAGTAGATTTAACTGTGTATACAGCTTTGAACCAACATTATACAAAGCATTTGAGAGGCAACCTCTCGTTCATGCCTCTCGGGGCTACCACATCAAGCTTATGGATCCATCTGGACTCCTTCTGTTTTAAACTTTTTTTCCATATCACCTCCTCTGCTGGATGGATTCATGGATTCCAGAACGCATCATCTCAGTGTGCTCCTGTATCCTGGTCCTAACGGGTCTAGTGGTCTCGCCCACATACATAATTTTGCGTCCTGTATCTGCTATCAGGAGGGGCAGAACAATCCAAGACAGTGTAAGACACACCGATACTGCCCCTATACATAATGAGGTGAGCATGGGCAAAGAGGGGACACATCCGTGCCTCAATTGTAATGTATGTAATGGCATTATTAAAGGAGAAGCAGTTTGTCACCCACATACAGGACGCAAAATTTAGATTAAGGGGAGACACTACTGTTCCACACCCTGGGTGGTTTATGGGCTCAAATGCCCATGCGGGCTTATGTATGTGGGCGAGACCACTAGACCCGTTAGGACCAGGATACAGGAGCACAAAAGAGCCATTAGCAAATACGCTGAGGGCGAACGCAAAGGCTATGACACCTCAGTTGCGAGGCACTTTGCCGCTATTGGGCACGGTGCAGCGCAACTGAGATGGTGCGTTCTGGAATCCATGAATCCATCCAGCAGAGGAGGTGATATGGAAAAAAGTTTAAAACAGAAGGAGTCCAGATGGATCCATAACCTTGATGTTGTAGCCCCGAGAGGCATGAACGAGAGGTTGCCTCTCAAATGCTTTGTATAATGTTGGTTCAAAGCTGTATACACAGTTAAATCTACTGGTTCTAATATGATGTGTGTTGCCTCTAATATGACGTGTACTTCTTTTATTGTTGCTGGTATTTACACATGTTATTGATTGCATGTCTTTTTTTAGGTGGTCAGTGGCAGTCCATTGCAGGAAGTGCCTGGATTACGGTCAGTTTTGTTTTATTTTTTATGGGTAGCCGATCTGGAGTGCCCTATGACCGTGAAGATGTTGTTTATGTATGGACACTGAACAATGGGTTAAAGGGAATGGGCGGAGCCAAACAGTTTGGGTGTGTTGGCTCGCCTTGAACATATATAATGCTGTTTGTATCTTCATTTGTTGTTATACACCTGAGGAAGGATGTAATATCCGTAACATGTAGTGTGCACTTGTTCCGAATACAGCAAAATCATTGCAGCCATTTGTGTGCCGTCTCTATTAACTGTAAACACCTGCAAAAGATTCCTGAGGCTTTTAAAAACTCCCAGCCTAGTTCGTTACTCAAAACCGCAATCATGGGTAATACTGACAACCTGACTGCTGTCCAGAAGGCCATCATTGACACCCTCAAGCAAGAGGGTAAGACACGGAAAGAAATTTCTGAACAAATAGGCTGTTCCCAGAGTGCTGTATCAAGGCATCTCTGTGGGAAGGAAAAAGTGTGGCAGAAAATGCTGCACAACGAGAAGAAGTGACCGGACCCTGAGGAAGATTGTGGAGAAGGACCGATTCCAGACCTTGGGGGACCTGCGGAAGCAGTGGACTGAGTGGAGTAGAAACATCCAGAGCCACTGTGTACAGGCATGTGCAGGAAATGGGCAACAGGGGCCGCATTCCCCAGGTCAAGCCACTTTTGAACCAGAAACAGTGGCAGAAGCGCCTGACCTGGGCTACAGAGAAGCAGCACTGGACTGTTGCTCAGTGGTCCAAAGTACTTTTTTCGGATGAAAGCAACTTTTGCATGTCATTCAGAAATCAAGGTGCCAGAGTCTGGAGGAAGACTGGGGAGAGGGAAATGCCAAAATGCCTGAAGTCCAGTGTCAAGTACCCACAGTCAGTGATGGTCTGGGGTGCCATGTCAGCTGCTGGGGGTTGGTCCACTGTGTTTTATCAAGGGCAGGGTCAATGCAGCTAGCTATCAGGAGATTTTGGAGCACTTCATGCTTCCATCTGCTGAAAAGCTTTATGGAGATGAAGATTTCATTTTTCAAGACGACCTGGCACCTGCTCACAGTGCCAAAACCACAGGTAAATGGTTTACTGACCATGGTATTGCTGTGCTCAATTTGCCTGCCAACTCTCCTGACCTGAACCCCATAGAGAATCTGTGGGATATTGTGAAGAGACAGTTGAGAGACGCAAGACCCAACACTCTGAGTGAGCTTAAGGCCGCTATCGAAGCATCCTGGGCCGCCATAACACCTGAGCAGTGCCACAGGCTGATTGCCTCCATGCCACGCCGCATTGAAGCAGTCATTTCTGCAAAAGGATTCCCGACCAAGTATTGAGTGCATAACTGAACATAATTATTTGAAGGTTGACTTTTTTGTTTTAAAAACACTTTTCTTTTATTGGTCGGATGAAATATGCTAATTTTTTTAGATAGGAATTCTGGGTTTTCATGAGCTGTATGCCAAAATCATCAATATTAAAACAATAAAAGGCTTGAACTACTTCAGTTGTGTGTAATGAATCTAAAATATATGAAAGTCTAATGTTTATCAGTACATTACAGAAAATAATGAACTTTATCACAATATGCTAATTTTTTTAGAAGGACCTGTACACTAATTAACATATAAACACAAAGCTTAAAATAAAAGGTAATAACTGAAAGGTTTACTTAGCTGAATGCAGTCTGTGTGGGATACAGTGTGTGTGGGATATTTATTCAAATAAAGTCCAGTTCAAATGCAGGCATTGATATCAAAGTCCTTGAAACAAAGCATATTATGGAAGTCCATGTGCTCTGATCTCCTGGAGAGCACGTGTGTGAAGATCTTTGTTGATGGAATTTTGGAGACAACATGATCGCTGAGGGACCAGATTTTTATAAAATCTGACTTGGTGAGCTGTCTTTTAGTAAAAGAAGGGTGTATTTACCCCTTGGAGGGTGAGAGAGGCAGAGCTTTATACAAGCACAGAATGACACCATTTACCAATAACCTGCGCCATTTTTGTCTGGATTGGCCCACAGCGAATCCGAGGGCAGATTTTTAACCTGCAGCTGATGTTCCATCAGATGACACCAAATATAAGTAGGGTAACGTGCGCTCAGTGAACGCTGAATAATTAGAATTTTTAGAAACCCGGAAAATGTATTTGTTTTCTCTCTGTGATAACCCCATCTCGAGTTATTAATAAATGGGATGTTCCTACTGTCTAAATTCAAGTTTGTGGAGGGAACTTTTTAGAGGGAAGTCTTTTTAAACTGCCTTTGAGGACAATCTCTGGTTACTGATGAAAAGACCATTTATCTCACTTAGGTGTGAATAAGACTCTGCTCTCATTCAGGGTGGGTGGTGGGGAGGAAGCAAAAGAAAAAGAGAAAAAAACAACTTCTAGGTTCATTTAAAAGTGAAGCTGACAGACAGTAGCTTTGCTGGACCATACGGAAATCATTGGCGATTACGCACGACTTTCTGTATCGTTCATGACAGTTGCATCTACAGCAACCCAGTTTTGTGAGTGTAATCTTACACGGTTCTTTCTAATTCTCCAAATACGTATGTTATTACTCAAGATTGGGCTCCTGGTGTCCTTGTGTTTTTTTTCTTGTTTTTTTTTCTTTACAGATCTGAATACAGTGATCACAGGGTCAGGAGCCAATGATATCGGGTCCTGACCGGCTCACGGAGCTCTGCTGTCATACCGACAGCAAAGCGAGTGGGCAGGATCATGCAACGCGGTAATTGAAATATACAGCTTGGCGGGATAAGGGGTAAAAAATGGTGTAGATTTCAATTAGCAAGGCCAGATATTCTTTTGTGTATTTTCACATGCCACTCAGGGGCTCCTCTAGTAGGTATGGTGCTAACCCTGTAACAGTTGAACACTGCTAGCAAGAATTCTATGCAGCAGCCTGTTTTGGAACTTGGAGAACATTTGTGAAACTCAACACAGAGTAAAAGTAGTGCATCTTTACCAGTCTATAAGGTTACAAACATGCTCCACTCAAAACATTGACAAATATAAAGTTATATTGATGCTTACCAATGTGACAGTGTTTTCTGTTCTATAGATGTAGGAAAGGGACGGATCGAAAATCTCTCCATAATAATAGCATCAGGCAAGAACCTTACATCTTGACCAATCACATAAGAAGAAAACTGAAACGTTGGTGGACACTTTTACACGCATTCTAGACTTTCACGAACTATAAAACAAATCACAAACTATTATTTTGTGCAACAAAAATCTAAGGTGTGTTTTACTGGGCTCTGGTGAGTTTAGCGTTTGGCTACACTTCCTGGAAGCCCAGCCGTGCCATTTGCCACATATTTCCTGTGCTATTCCAGCCTTCTGATGATATCACCTGGCCTCTACGCCAATACCTAGCTCATATAAGTTACATAGTGGCAAAGTAAAATGCATAAGGCCACAAAGGCCACGCAACCTACAAACTCAGCTCTAGCACACATGTGTAAATCAAGGCAACCCTGTAAGTTAGCTTTAAGGCATTCATTATCTATAAGGGCCCGTTTCCACTTGTGCAGTGGGAATCTGCGCGGTAAAAATTTGCATGCGGATGCGAATTTCGCTGTGGTTGTATGTATGCGAATTTAACCATGGCAGTGCCTGTGTGCTTTTTCTATTGATTCCATGCAAATTTGCATACCAAAACCGCATGTGAATTCCCTATTAAATACCGTATTTTTCGGACTATAAGACGCACCTGACCATAAGACGCACCTAGATTAAGAGGCCAAAAACCAGGGGAAAAAATATATACTCAACCTGGTGCCTCCATGATGCAGGGGTGTCTTGTGAATCTTCTCCCCCTATTCCCCCTCAATTATTATGCCTCCCCATGTACTACTTGTGGTGTTCTTGTGCCTTATATGTCCCCCTTATGCCTCCCTTGTAACTCTTGTGTCCTCCTCTGTCTACTTGTGTCCCTCTCTGTCCGTCTTGTGTCATCCTTGTGTCCCCAATGTCGTCCTCCTCCCCCTTGTGTCTTCCTCTGTCATCCATTTGTTCTCCTCTTAGTGTCCCCCTTATGTCATCTTGTGTCCCTCTTGAGCCATCCTCTGTCCCTCTTGTGTTATCCTCTGTCCCTCTTGTGTCTCCACTGTGTCATCTCTGTCATCCTTGTGTCCTCCTGTCCCTGTCTGTTCTCCTTTATCTCCATGTCCTCCTTTGCCCTACCTTGTGACCTCCTTTGTCACCATTTGTCCCCATTGTTTCCTCTTAGGAGACTGGCAATATCGTCCTTTGGGATCCCCTAATGATTAATGTGCTGAGCTCAGCTCAGCTCCTTCCTCCCCAAAACCTGCCAGAGAGCGCCTGAACACTGTGGCTGGCTGTCTCCGCTTCCCCCGTCTACCAGCCACCATCCCCCTGCCTAATTCTGCCGCTAACCTGCACACCAATCCGGACCGATACTGCGGCTGTTAACTGGACCCTCTGGCACGACCCTCAAATACCGCAGCCTGTAGGCTCCAAGAACTGGCTTCTGGCGCTGGATACCAGGCATGACATCGGAAAGACGGCAAAGCAAGTGTGAGTGTTTCATCCTCCTCCTCCAGCCCATGTTCTCCAGTGTCCATATGCATAAGCAGCCGCATCGCCCGTCATTAGGATGTCACCACCGAGATATGCACCAATCAGGCAGGGGGCGCTGGCCCCAACCGCCAATCACAACGCTCAATGCTCCTTGCTCCTATGCTAATAGGAAGCGCTGGTCTCGCGGGCGGGATGAAGACTTCATCATTGTGACCAATCACTGCACTCCGGGAGCAAGGAGCAGTGAGCATTGTGATTGGCGGTTGGGGCCAGCGTCCCCTGCCTGATTGGTGCATATCTCGGCGGCGACTTCCTAATAACGGGCGATGCGGCTGCTTATGCATATGGACACTGAAGAACACGGGGCAAAGAAGGAGGATGAAAGGAGTGCGTACACGCACTCTTGCTTTGCCGTCTTTCTCGATGTCATGCCTGGTATCCACCGGTCAGAAGCCAGTCCTTGGAGCATCCATCCCACCCCAGAGTGCAGTGATTGGTCACAAAGAATAAGTCTTCATCCCGCCCGCGAGACCAGCGCTTCCTATTAGCATAGGAGCATTGAGCGTTGTGATTGGCTGTTGGGGCCAGCGCCCCCTGCTTGATTGGTGCATGTCTCGGAAGTGACATCCTAATGACAGGCGCTTCGGCTTCTTATGCGTAAGGACACTGGACAACATGGGCTGGAGGAGGAAAACATGGACGCTTTCTCACTCTTGCTTTGCTGACGTGCATGTGCACTCTTGCTCTGCCACCTAATTAGTGCTTGTCACAGCGTCAGGAACAGTATGTATGGACACGGGGGACACAGAATAAACAACAGGGGGAAGAGGCACAGGTTACATTCGGACTATAAGACGCATTGACTCCCCCCCCCCCCCCCCACCACACACACACACTTTTCGGGAAGAAAAAGTGCGTCTTATAGTCCGAAAAATACGGTACATTGTATGCGAATCGCATAGCGATATGCAAATTCTAATGGCTCCGCCATGCAGATTTTTTCTGCACAGAAAAACGCTCAGAAATCCTGACAAGTGGAAACAGTCCCATCCACCTGTATTGTCTATGCGAATCTGCATGCAGGAAACACATGCAGATTCGCTCTAGTGGAAACGGGCCCTTAGACTAATTTTTTGTACATAAACTCCTCTTCTTAGCATGATATATGAATGCTAATTAGGAACATTTTAATTTATAATCTTCATCACTACCTTTGTGTTGGGATATATAATGCATCGTGTTTTGGGCTCAATTCACTTAGGTTGATATTATTTCTTCAATGATGATATTTTACAAACAGTAAAATAGCACACTTTTGATGTGAAATCACAAAGGTTTTCACCTCCATGCTTTATTTTAAAGATGGATTTTACATTTTAAGAATACATATGTGGTATTTCATGTGTTTAATATCTCTGGTGGTATTTTATGTATTGTTTAAAGAGGAACTCCAATGAAAATAACAAATTAATTTATAAACAATTATTTAAAAATTACTATTTATAAAACGTTTTTATTTATTAAACTTCAAGTAGCCCATTTCATGTGACCAAAATTGGAAAAAGTGGTAAAAAAATATAAAGTGCATGGTAACCAATGCTAGGAGCCTTACAAATAAAATTAACAAACTAGAGTTCATTCTGATTGTGGGAATTACAGAGACATGGATGGATGAAAGCCATGACTGGATAGCAAATTTAGAGGGATACAATGGCCCATATGCTATTCACTTTTTCACTTGTTTTCTTCTAGGAGATAATTTTTCATCTTGTATTTAAAATAATTTTCCTGAATACTTTAACAACCCAGGTACAGGGGTAGCTGGTGAGGCTGCTATTTAGGCTGCTCACAAAGTCGTAATAAAGGGGACCTTTCACAAAAAACAAAGAGAGCATCAATTTAACAATTTAGTTAACCAGATTAAACTCTTGGAAGCTCAAAATAAAGCTACACAAACTCCACAAAATAAAAAATAAGAAACACCGAGAGCCCAATATAGTATAGTATGTATTGGAAACCGTGGATAAATGTAAGTGTGAGATGAATATACTCACAAACATGGGTTACCTCTTAGGCAACCACTGTAGATGCAGGTGAGGAGATTAGACCTGTCCTCACTCAGGATTAAGATGTCGCTCTCTGTAGATCAGAACAGTAGGGGTAGGTCACCCCTCCACCAGGGGTGGACACAGTATTATCGTAAGAGAACAGAGGCGCCAGCAGGATAAAAGGTATTAAAAATTTGTTAGGAGGCAGTAGCTCGTCAGTAGCACGAATAGCGCCTCTGTCAATTCGTGCTACTGACGAGCTACTTTTTGTCCCCTATCTTATTGCCTGATGAAGCGGGCTGTGCCTGCGAAACGCGTTGCATCTTTTGGGGTAATAATAAATGTATTTGTTTAATTCAGACATTATTTTGAATCTCCTTTGCGGAGGTAAGTCCACCACTGCCTCCCAGCAAATTTTTTAATTTGTATTACCTTTTATCCTGCTGGCGCCTCTGTTCTCTTACGACAGAATAAAAAAGATCTCTTTGATCTTCGCCACCAACTTAAAACCCTTTTATGTACAGAATATGAATACAAACTCAAGAAGCTCAAATTAATTTATTATTTGCAAAGCAACAAAACTAGCACGCTTCTAGCCAGGACTTTTTAAGCATAGACAAGCGAAGCAAAGAATAGTTTCACTCATACATCCTATCACCAAAAAAAGCTATCCCATCCAAAAGACATAGCTAATTCATTTAGCTCATACTACAGCTCACTATACAATTTGAACCAAGATCCATTCACGGACCAACCCTCTAGTCCCCTTATTGATCGCTTCCTAGATGATCTTAATCCACCCAAACCCTCCTCTGAGGACTCCACTCGCCTCAATAAATCTATAAAAATGGAGGAAGTTATATCAGCAATTAAACAATCCAAAGCTAATAAATCCCCTAGGCCCCGGCGGCTTTACCTGTGAATACTTTAAAGCATTCTGCCATATACTAGCACCCAAGCTCACTTCCCTCTTCAATCAGTTTATGAGTACTGGTATCATGCCTGCTGAATACACCCAAGCAGTAAATTATGTTATAGCAAAACCTGGAAAAGATCTGAGCAGCTCCTCCAGCTACCGCCCCATTTCGTTACTCAATAACAATACAAAACGATTTGCTAAAGTACTGGCAAACAGTCTTATGCCTGTTCTCCTTTCCTTTATTGCTCCAGAACAAGTAGGATTTGTTAAGGGGAGACAGCCATCTGACGGTACCAGGAGGATGTTGAATGTTTTAAGGTTTGCAGAGCTCGGTCTGAGGCTGTCAGGAACCGGCCCCGCGGCACGCCTGCGTATACGGTTCCCGACTGCAGGTTTGACCAGATCAAGCGGGGAGCAGCCTTATTCAAGCTACAAACAAGGCAGTGACCCCTCAAAAGCTTCTTACTGCCACCACTAGCGGTTTGCTAGACACGTCCACTCGGCTGTCGAGTGCTCAGCACGCAATCCGCGTTTTCGTATTTGGGTCAGCTTTGCGCTTTAAGCCGAATACGGGAACGCCACGCACACACACGCACAGTTGCAATCTTACACTGTAGTGAAGCAAAACCACTAACAGTCGTTCCGAACGATACTGTTAGCCACTCTGCTGTCGAGCTACTCGCACTGGCGTTTTCGTACGTTGGGTCAGCTGCGCGCTTTAGCCCAACGTATGACAAACGCCCCCACACACAATGTAATTACAATCTCATACGGTAGGGTTGCTCAAACGTACAATCAGGCACGGACTTATACACAGTTACACTTCAGTCTCTTCTAGGCTATGAGTGTTACTTTAGTACAGCAGAAGTCAAACTTATTAAATAACGATTTAATATTCCAGGAAAAAAAGTGGAACAATGCAGAAAATAATATATACAAAAGATTTACAAAAAACATGTAAAAGTTACAAAATAAAAAGTTACAACGATACACACAAAGCGATTTGCTTACCCAATAAAACAGGGATCAAGATAGAAGAACCTTGGACTTGGGTTTTGTGGACGGACACAGTTCTGGTTGGACCAGGAGCTAACTTAGCTTGGGCCAGGAGTCCAGCTTCAGCTACCGTCAGGAGGGGACTGATTTTAGGTATCTGCCCCCTGCTTTTTATGCTGGAATATTTGCCTTGAGGCTGCAAGCCTGTTTGGATGGGGGTAATTAGTTTTTAATTACATCCTCAGACATAATTTGATTCCCAGAGATCTACTTCCACATGTAAAGAGTGTATTATAGCACACACACAACAAAAGACTTCCTTACTCCCGGTTAAAGGTGATAATTGATTAAGGCTTTTACATTGCAGCAGGAGGTCATATGTAAAGTCCTGGCTCAGGCTGGTGTGAGCTGCTTCAAAGCATACTGCAGCAAGTCCAGGTGACAATTGCTCCCAAGCACAATACACCTCTGAGACAGTATTCAGACAACAGGGTCTGACCACCTGTATAGGCTTCACAGCAACTGTCTGATTAAGGGTTTCCTAATTAGAAGCAGACAATGATAGAATTAATTTACATTATATAAGGAATTCTAGGAAGCCAGCTGCCAGCCTTCAAAGCCAGACTGGCTAACAGACAATCCCATATGATACAGTCAGAAAAGTGAAAGAAATATGTTCCTGTATTATCCTTACATCATAAGCACCCCAGTATATCACCACACCTCCGCCGTTAACTTGGTGCAAGGCAGATTATCTTCCCAGATCATCCTGCCAGCGCCTACACTGTTGGTTCTGCTTGACGGGACAGCCCATCCGCATACCCATGATTGCTCCCCTTCCTATGTTGAATAGTGAAGCTATATTGTTGGAGAACTAAGCTCCATCTCAGCAATTTGCCATTGTCACCAGAAACCTGATGTAACCAACTAAGAGGGTTGTGGTCGGTGACGACCGTGAATATGCGACCGTAGAGATAGTGCTGCAGCTTTTGTAGGGCCCGTACAATTGGCAAGCACTCCTTCTCTATGGTGGTGTAAGCTACCTCCCGGGGTAGCAGCTTCCGACTTAAATACAGAATCGAAGAGAAAAGGGAGACCGAGAGCCCAATATAGTGTAGTATGTTGTATAAATAGAGAAAAATGTTAAAAGTAAGTATTATACTTACAAACCTGGGTTGCTCTAAGGCAACCACTGTATACGCAGGTGGGGAGATTAAGCCTGACCCCACTCAGGACTAAGATGTCGCTCTCTGTAGATAGGAAAAGAGGGTATATCACCCTTCCACCAAGGGTGGACAACTTAATATGCAAGGATACAGAGGCGCCAGTAGGATAAAACAAGATAAAAGGTTTAAAACGGTTTAGGTGGCGGTGGTGGACCGTCCACACACAAACAGACAAAAAATCGCTGTTGATTGTAGAAAAAAAATTCACAATTTATTCACATACTCCTACATAAAAGTGCAACGCGTTTCACGGGCAAACATCCCGCTTCATCAGGCAATAAACGAACGGAGTATCTCACAGCTCTGAGTATATTGATAGCTTGGCACCTCTGTTGACAGAGGTAGGAGTATGTGAATAAATTGTGAATTTTTTTTCTACAATCAACAGCGATTTTTTGTCTGTTTGTGTGTGGACGGTCCACCACCGCCACCTAAACCGTTTTAAACCTTTTATCTTGTTTTATCCTACTGGCGCCTCTGTATCCTTGCATATAAATACAGAATCGGATGTTCTTCCCCAGTTTGTTTTACCTGGCTTAACACAGCACCTAGGCCAAAGGCTGAGGCGTCCGTCTGGACTACAAACTGTTGGCTGAAGTCTGGCGCTTGCAACACGGGAGGGCTGGCTAGGGCCCTCTTCAGAGCTGTGAATGACTGTTCACATTCTGGCGTCCAGAGAATCTGCTTGGCAGCTTCTTTTTTTGTGAAATCTTGTCAATGGCTTGGCGAGGGCACTGTAGTTGGGGACAAACTTTCTATAGTACCCAGCAGTTCCTAGGAAGGACTGAATCTGTTTCTTCGTTTGGGGGGTGGGCCAGGACACAATAGCATCTACCTTCCCAGTATCTGGACGAAGCTCTCCCCCCCCCCCCCACCACCACATGTCCCCAGGTACTGTACCCGTTTCATACCTATCTGACACTTGCTAGGCTTGACTTTTTCTGCTGCAGTGATGCGTCCCAGAACCTGTGACAGCTGCGCTAAGTGGTCTTTCCAGTTGGCGCTAAACACGGCGATGTCATCTAGGTAGGCGACAGCGCAGTGTTCCAAACCTTCCAGGAGACCATTTACAACCCTTTGGAAGGTGACCGGGGTGTTTTTCATTCCAAAAGGCATTACATTAAATTCAAACAGACCTGAGGGGGTGATAAAGGCAGACCTCTCCCGTGCCTCAGATGTTAGAGGGACCTGCCAGTATCCCCAACTCAAATCCACGATTGTTAGATATTGCGCGCCAGCTAGCTTATCTAACAATTCGTCGACCCTCGGCATTGGGTAAGCATCTGACGCAGTTATCAAATTTAGTTTTCGATAATCTACACAGAACCGAGTGGTCTGGTCCCGTTTGATGCCCATGCGCTGTGCGAACGTTGGATCACCCCTAGTGACAGCATTTCCTCAATCTCTTTGCTGATGTGGGCCTGAACCTCAGGGGAGACTCTATATGCTGACTGTCTAACCAGCTTGTTATTTCCGGTGTCAACATGGTGTACAGCCAGGCTGGTCAGACTAGGGCGGGCTGTAAAGGTACCACGGTAAAGGGTCAGCACATCAGATAGCCCAGCCTGCTGCTCTGCTGTCAACTCCGGATTGATCTGCACCTCGGTAACAGAGTCGGTTTCCTGGGTGGAGGCCAGGATGTCAACCAGGGCCTCTGCTTCGCCGTCCAGTAGCAAACTGCAGACAGGGAGAGCGCAAGCGGTTCTTTCATGATGTTCCTTTAACATATTGACATGGTACGTTTTCAGCTGCTTACCTCGGTCATCCAGCGCGACCACGTAGGTCACATCACTAATCTTTCTATGTATGGTATAGGGCCCATCCCATGCGGCCTGCAGCTTATTCTGTAGCATCGGGTTTAGGACCCATACCTTGCGACCTACCTCATGAACTCTCTCCCTAGCCCCGTGGTCATACCACTGCTGGGTGGCCTGGGCTTGAGTAAGATTCTCTCGCACTAACCCCACCAGGGTGTCCATCTTTTCCCGGAACTTTAGAACGTATTCCACTATGGAGACCCCGGGACCCATATCCTGCCCCTCCCAGGCCTCTCGAATGAGATCAAGGGGTCCGCGTACCCTTCTCCCATATAAGAGCTCAAAGGACGAGAACCCGGTGGATGCCTGGGGCACCTCCCGATAAGCAAACAGTAAGGGGCAGGTAGCGCTCCCAGTCTCTCCCTTGAAATACAACAAACACCCTTAGCATCTGTTTCAGAGTACCATTGAACCGCTCACATAACCCATTTGTCTGGGGGTGGTAAGGGCTGGCCATGATGTGTTCTACCTGCATTTGCTTACAGAGGCATTCCATTAGGCGCGACATGAATTGCGGGCCGTGATCGGTGAGCATTTCGCGGGGAAAACCAACCCATGAGAAAATGCGCACCAATGCGTCCACAACCTTGTCTGCTCGTATGGAGCTCAGGGCTACAACTTCAGGGTAGCGAGTGGCGTAATCTACCACCGTGAGAATGAAATGTTTCCCTGTGCTGCTGGGTATTGCTAGAGGCCCAATGATGTCAACAGCAACCCTTTGGAAGGGCTCCTCTATGATGGGCAAGGGCCTCAGTGGGGCTTTGTCTGTGTCACCTGCTTTGCCGACCCGCTGACTTGCGACACAAGACCGGCAAAAATCGGCAATATCTGTCTCCAATAAAAATTGTGGGCAAGACGGGCTTTGGTCTTGCGGACCCCCAAGTGACCAGCCAGGGGCACCTCATGCGCTATTTTTAATAGCTGCTCCCTATACCTGTGGGGAACAATCAACTGCCAGTCTGCCTCCTCCACTTCAGACGGCTCAAAGGGAATAACGTCTCTGTACAGTCTGCCTTGCTCCCAGTACACCCTCACTTTGTCGCCCTCAGCCGGGGCCCTGTCCGCCAGACCCCTGAGCTCTTCCAGGCTGCTATCAAGTCGTACAGCCTCAGAGAACTCAGCGCTGTCGGCCACAGGCACCAGGGAGGTGGCAAACTGAGAGGCCTCTGGGTCCTCAGAGCCAGGCTCTGAAGTGGAAGAGCATGACCCAGTGACATCAGCCCCTTCAGTGGACAATTTGTCTGCTGCAGCCCGGTGAGTACTGCGGGTAACCACTGCAGCTGACGGAGCGTTCACTGTACATATGTCATTATGCAACACATCACATATTACATCAACATTATCTGCATTCATGGTAACAACATGTCCCCCCCCAGGCCTGGGCACTGGAGACTCACTAGGGCTGGCTCCTAGTACACAGTCTGTAGCCCCTGGGGCCTCACCAGCACTCCCCACTTGCACAGCATTATCAAACAGTGCCTTGCAAGAGTCCTGAACTTCTGCTGCAGATGCAAGCTCCACGGGGTTTGGAGTAGGCTCATACCGGGCCACTAACCAGGTCAGTACCCAACAAAACGTTCGTGGGGATGGCGTCCGTTACCCCCACTTCTTTCATTCCGCTGCCGGCCCCCCAATCCAGGTGGACCAAGGCGGTGGGTATGGCGGGGGTGACACCCCCAACTCCTTTGACAGCCATAGTCTTGCCAGGAATGTACTCCTCTGGGTTCACAAGCTGGGGGTGCACTAGAGTCACCTCTCCTCCAGTGTCTCTCAGACCGGTGGTAACTGTATCCCCAACCGTGACAGGTTGCAGATTCTCTGCATAGCTACCTGCATTCCTGGTGGCACACAACGCATTTCGGGCCCTGCCAGAGTTTGGGGCTTCCTTCTTCTTTTCTGGGCACGTAGCACTGATATGACCCGGTTTGTTACAGGCAAAACATCTCCGAGTGTCAACGGTGGCTGTTTTACCTCCAGGAGGCTGCAGTGCTTGGCTTCGCTGGGTGCTCAGAGGAGAAGGTCTCGTAGTCTTTTCTCCCTTCCAGCTGGGTGCCGTAGTCCTCCGAAAATCAGATGCTTGATTGGACGTGTAGGCATCTTCAACTTTCGCGGCCTCATCCACGGTCTTCGGCTCTCGGTCCCGTACAAACTGCCGGACCTCAACAGGACAAGTGTGGAGGAACTGGTCTTTTATTATCAGTTCCTGCAGGGCATCAAAGGTTTCAACAGCCAGTCCTTTTACCCACTGCTGGAAGGCAGTGCGCAGGTTGCAAGCATGATCTAGTTAACTGTCATTAAGACCTCGCTGCACTGTCCTGAAACGTTTGTAATACACCTCTGGCGTGAGGTGGTATCGCGCAATGATGGCTTTCTTAATTGCCTCAAAGTCTGTTTCTTCCTCCTGGGGGAGACTCCCAAACGCCTCCAAGGCCTTGTATCTCAGCCCTGGTGTGAGGTATCTTGCCCACTGCTCACGGAGCACCCCATACTGACGACAAGACCTTTCAAACCCCTGTAGGAAAGTGTCTATGTCAGAGTCTTTGTCCATAGCGGGGAACTTATCCAGGGGGATTCTGTGGACTCGCTCACCTTCGCGTTCTGCGGGTCCAGCAGACCGGTTCTGCTGCTGAAGTTTAGCCAGCTCCAGCTGGTGTTGCTGTGTAGCTTGTTCCCTCTCGGTCTGGTGTCGCCATTCCGCACTTTCCCTCTCGGCCTGGTGTCGCTGTGCAGCTTGTTCCTTCTGGGCTTGTCGTATTTCCCTCTCTGCTTGCCGATGTTCCAAGATCAGCTTTAGGCGCAGTTCGGGCTCAGCCGAACCTAGTAGCTGTAGGTCGACTTCCAGAGATGTCATCTCCGAGTTCGGTGCATCTTCCAGGACATCGTCTCCACTCGCATCCTGCGGCGGGAGTGATTCCTCCTCTGGCGTGTCATGAGCTGCATCCGCTGGCGTTGGTGCACGGGCTTGCTCTGCCTCATACTCCTCGAGGGCACGAACTAACTGTTCCTTAGTCTGGCCGCTCACCGTCTCGATGCCTTTGTGCTCACACAGGTTGAGTAGTATTTCTTTGCTTTGCCTTGCATAGCTGCATGCTTTCTGAGCCATCGTGTTGCAAAATAAAAAGAAAAAAGGGGGGAGGGAAAAAATGCCAAGTGTGTATCCTTGAACAAAAAAAAAAGTATATAGATTCTGCACTGAGTAGACTTCTGTAGGCTAGTTGCTTCTAGCAAGCTTCCAGCAAGCTTCCAGCCTTTAGTACTCAGAATAGCGAGCTAAACTGCGTACTAATGTACTAAACGTTCCCACCACTGCCAGCCAATGATGTCAGGAACCCGCCCCGCGGCACGCATGGGTATACGGTTCCCGACTGCAGGTTTGACCAGATCAAGCGGGGTGCAGCCTTATTCAAGCTACAAACAAGGCTGTGACCCCTCAAAAGCTTCTTACTGCCACCACTAGCGGTTTGCTAGACACGTCCACTCGGCTGTAGAGTGCTCAGCACGCAATCCGCGTTTTCGCATTCGGGTCAGCTTTGCGCTTTAGGCCGAATACGGGATTGCCACGCACAGTTGCAATCTTACACTGTAGTGAAGCAAAACCACTAACAGTCGTTCCGAACGATACTGTTAGCCACTCTGCTGTCGAGCTACTCGCACTGGCGTTTTCGTACGTTGGGTCATCTGCGCGCTTTAGGCCAACGTATGACAAACGCCCCCACACACAATGCAATTACAATCTCATACGGTAGGGTTGCTCAAACGTACAATCAGGCACGGACTTATACACAGTTACACTTCAATCTCTTCTAGGCTATGAGTGTTAGTTTAGTACAGCAGAAGTCAAACTTATTAAATAACGATTTAATATTCCAGGAAAAAAAGTGGAACAATGCAGAAAATAATATATACAAAAAACAAGTAAAAGTTACAAAATAAAAAGTTACATTGATACACACAAAGCGATTTGCTTAACCAATAAAACAGGGATCAAGATAGAAGAACCTTGGACTTGGGTTTTGTGGACGGACATAGCTCTGGTTGGAACAGGAGCCAACTTAGCTTGAGCGGGAGTCCAGCTTCAGCTACCGTCAGGAGGGGACTGATTTTAGGTATCTGCCCCCTGCTTTTTATGCTGGAATATTTGACTTGAGGCTGCAAGCCTGTTTGGACGGGGGGAACTAGTTTTAATTACATCCTGAGACATACCGTATATACTTGCAAGCAAGCCGACCCGCATGTAAGCCGACCCCCCAACTTTCACCTGAAAAAACAGGGAAAAATGATTGACCCCCATATAAGCCGGGGGTAGGAAATGCTGGCCGCCTTATTCCCCTAGTGTGTCCCAGTATCGCTAGTATTGTGCCCAGTATAGCTAGTATAGTGCTCAGTATAGCTAGTAAAGTGCCCCAGTTTAGCTAGTATAGTGCTCAGTATAGCTAGTATAGTGCTCAGTATAGCTAGTATAGTGCTCAGTATAGCTAGTATAGTGCTCAGTTTACCTAGTATAGTGCTCAGTATAGCTAGTATAGTGCTCAGTATAGCTAGTATAGTGCTCAGTATAGCTAGTATAGTGCTCAGTATAGTGCTCAGTATAGTGCTCAGTATAGCTAGTGAAGTGCCCCAGTTTAGCTAGTATAGTGCTCAGTTTAGCTAGTATAGTGCTCAGTATAGCTAGCATAATGCCCCAGTATAGCTAGCATAGTGCCCCAGTATAGTGCTCAGTATAGCTATTAAAGTGCCCCAGTTTAG
This sequence comes from Hyperolius riggenbachi, assembly GCF_040937935.1. NCBI lineage: Eukaryota > Metazoa > Chordata > Amphibia > Anura > Hyperoliidae > Hyperolius > Hyperolius riggenbachi. Next base: position 125,594,096 of record NC_090657.1, on the reverse strand, counting down.
CTAGTATAGTGCTCAGTTTAGCTAGTATAGTGCTCAGTAGAGCTAGTATAGTGCTCAGTAGAGCTAGTGAAGTGCCCCAATTAAGCTAGAATAGTGCTCAGTATAGCTAGTATAGTGCCCCAGTATAGCTAGCATAGTGCCCCAGTATAGCTAGCATAGTGCCAGTATGGGTAGGTGGGTGGGTAGGTAGTTAGTGCCCCTCCCCGCTCCCCCCCCGCGGCCGCCGCTGCTATTACCTTAGGCGGCGCCGCTTCCTCTATCCCCGTCCTGCTCCGGTAACTAACTAATTCACAGCAGCGCGCCCCTAGCTGCTGTGATGACGGAGGAAACCATAGAGAGCGGCTTCCTGTAGCGGCGATGCCGTTACTATGGGAACCGCTCTCTATGGTTTCCTCCGTCATCACAGCAGCGGGGGGCGCGCTGCTGTGAAGTAGTTAGTTATCGGAGCAGGACGGGGATAGAGGAAGCGGCGCCGCCTAAGGTAATAGCAGCGGCGGCCGCGGGGGGAGCGGAGAGAGGAACCACCTACCCACCCACCTACCCATGACTCGCAAGCAAGCCGACCCCCAACTTTTGGGGGGTGAAAAATTCGGCTTGCTTGCGAGTATATACAGTAATTTGATTCCCAGAGATCTATTTCCACATGTAAAGAGTGTATTATAGCACACACACAACAAAAGACTTCCTTACTCCTGGTTAAAGGTGACAATTGATTAAGGCTTTCACATTGCAGCAGGATGTCATATGTAAAGTCCTGGCTCAAGCTGGTGTGAGCTGCTTCAAAGCATACTGCAGCCAGTCCAGGTGACAATTGCTCCCAAGCACAATACACCTCTGAGACAGTATTCAGACAACAGGGTCTGACCACCTGTATAGGCTTCACAGCAACTGTCTGATTAAGTGTTTCCTAATTAGAAACAGACAATGATAGAGTTAATTTACATTATATAAGGAATTCCAGGAAGCCAGCTGCCAGCCTTCAAAGCCAGACTGGCTAACAGACAATCCCATATGATACAGTCAGAAAAATGAAAGAAATATGTTCCTGTATTATCCTTACATCATAAGCGCCCCAGTATATCACCACAGAGGCCATCTCTGTTTCTATCTTTGCTTGAAGATAAGGCCTTTGACAGAGTACATTGGGTGTTCATGTCATCTGTTTTGACCAAATTTGGTATAACGGGGCCTTTTCAAAAAGCTCTGTTGGCACTTTACTCCACTCCTTCAGCAACTGTAAATGTAGCAGGATTTTACTCCACCAAATTTAACATCAGCAATGGAACAAGCCAAGGCTGCCCATTGTCCCCTTTTGGTTTTTACTCACTATAGAAACCCAAGCTGAAGCCATCAGATCAAGCTCAAACATAACAGGAATTAATACCAGTAAAGAAGCAATCAGATTGGCACTTGCAGCTCCTTGCATAAAATCACAGCTTTATTTGAACCGACTGCATAACAAAAGTTAAAAAGTCCAGTTTAAGCAGAAAGTCCTACCCGATCCTGCAGTCAGTGGAGTGAAGTGGGAGCGATGGATTGCCTGACGCACGTTTCACTGAAATTAGCGTCTTCTGAGGCCCTGCGCACGCTGTTCAGTCCGCGCTGTTTGTCTATATAAAGGATAATTCCCATGGGCCACGGCGTACAGCTGCCCGTTGCCCGCCCTCCTACTTCCGCTAGATGGCGTCAAAAAGTACGCCTCCCGGACGTTTGGGCGTTCCACAGTGGTTGCCGTCCATGCGTACACAAAAATATGTACACGTAGTATAGAAAACAGCAACAAGAAGGGAGCAGGATAGTAAATGGCAACGGCTGAATGTATACATATGAGTGGAAACTCCATTTGATGCAGCCAACCAAATACTAAATTTTGCTCTGGAAAAAGAGAAAGTTTTGTTTTAATTAAAAAAGCAACTGAGCATTGCAAAAATTACTTGCCTTAGGTCCTAGAAGGGGAAAAAGGGAGGTAATTATACATTGCTTCAGGGGAAGAAAATCATTGCATAAAAGAAAGTGGTTGTAAATAACCTGTTATCACTCATGCAAAAATGACTATTCTACTCCCTTTTCAAAAAAGCTGCTACCTCATGTCACACCACCTTCTGCTTAAAAACATGAATTTGTTAAAAACACAGGTAAGATAGATATGGACAGAAATTACCCGACAATGTACAAACATAGATGAAAAATTGAAGATAAAGAGCATATAGCCCTTGTAAAATATTTTGGCAAAAAGTGGCTTATTACAATGGCTAAAGGCACCTATCAATATGAAGGTCAGTTCATTAGGGGTCTAGGAAACAGACCATGTCCACACAGTGATTAAGACCTAAAGCGCCCATGGCATCCAATTTCACTATCCACTTGGTCTCTTTTCTCAGGAGTAGTCTCTCGCTATCTCCTCCCCTAGATGGTAAAGGGACTTGTTCCAGCCCTGCAAACTTAAGGCAGTTTGGGTTGCTTTGATGTTCCGCTCTCACGTGCTCAATCAGGCGTGGGCTACCTCTTCCTGATGATATGGCTCTCATGTGATCCTGTATCCTTTCTTTGAGGTTCCTAGTGGTCCTACCTATATAAAATCGGAGACACGGACACCAAATGATATATACAACAAACTTCGTCTGGCAGGTAATCAATGTTTTAGATCTGTTCTCCACAGGGAGGCGTACTTTTTTACACCATCTACCGGAAGTAGGAGGGTGGGCGACGGGCAGCCGCACGCCGTGACCCATGGGAATTATCCTTTATATAGACAAACAGCACGGACTGAACGGCATGCGCAGGGCCTCAGAAGATGCTCATTTGAGCGAAACGTGCTTCAGGCAATCCATCGCTCCCACTTCACCCCACTGACTGCAGGATCGGATAGGACTTTCTGCTTAAACTAGACTTTTTAACTTTTGTTATACAGCCGGTTCAAATAAAGCTGTAATTTTATGCAAGGAGCTACAAGTGCCAATCTGATTGCTTCTTTACTGGTATTAGATCAAAATGTTTGTTCTGTGGATTTGAGCACGCTAATCCTGCATTTTCTTCACCCGATCACTGCCCCAGCTACCAGTATTAAGTTGTTTAACCAAGGACTAATGACTGTAGTGCCTGTTGTTCTTCTTGTTTACCTCATAACAGGAATTAACATCAATGGGCTACCGCAAAAAATTGGACTTTTCGCGGATGGCATAATAATAACTTTAATCCCATTCCCTCCCTTCATGCTGTCTGAATTCTAGCGGTTTTATTTATGCAGGAAAAGCTGTCATATGTATGTTTTAAGTTTTAATGTTCTATGCAAAATTTCATTGTAAACTGTAAAGTTAGAGTACTTTATATTGCTCTATGGAAATCTCAGCATTTTCCAGGCTGTGAGGCCTATAAGATTATTCTAGCTACAAGAAGCCAGAACATTCTTGTTTGTTAGTGCGTGGCCTTGACATTTAAAGAGGCTTCTGTGTAAAGACTGGGAACAAGTTAAACTCACATTACTGCAGTAATGATATAGGCACATTTTGTTAATTATTAAACATAAATATTATTAATCTAAATCGTAATAATCAATACAGTCCTTCTAAAGAAAGAAATAGTTATTGTTAAACCCTATATAATAGAATCTAATACTTTGAAATATATTTTGAAATGCTGGATTCTGTCAGTGATAGAGAAAGTAAAACTTTTATAAGATTGTTTTAACTTGTAAGCTAGAAAATTGTTGACGCACTTGTTACAAGTCCGTTACAGACAGCAAGAAAATAATGCCATGTTTTGACTATGATTGTCCTTTGGAATGTCAATAAGTTCCAAGGTTTTTGTATTGTCCCGTATTTAGGAAAAATTATTCCACCTGGCGGTTTTATAGTCTTATAATTAATGTTATTAATATTGCTTGTTATTTGTTATGAAATGCTGACCTCTGCCGGTTGAAATTAGATATTTATTCATCAGCAAGACAAATATATAGAAAATGATTTTAATTTATTAAGATTTAATATGCAATTATTTCTTATATGATTAATTGTTTTAAGAAGAATTATATAATAAGCTTTATATTTAACCCTCCTGGCGGTATAAAAAAATACGCCAGGAGGCAGCGCGGCAGTTTTTTTTTTATTTTTTTTTCCTATATCATGTAGCGAGCCCAGGGCTCGCTACATGATAGCCGCTGCTCAGCGGCATCCCCCCGCCCTCTTCGATCGCCTTCGGCGATCTCCGATCAGGAAATCCCGTTCAAAGAACGGGATTTCCTGGAGGGCTTCCCCCGTCGCCATGGCGACGGGCGGGATGACGTCACCGACGTCACTGACGCCGGGACGTCAATGGGAGTCCCGGGCCACCCCTCGGCGCTGCCTGGCACTGATTGGCCAGGCAGCGCACGGGGTCTTGGGGGGGGGGCGCGCCGCACCGTATAGTGGCGATCGGGCGCGCGGCGGCGGCAATCGGGGTGCTGGCGCAGCTAGCAAAGTGCTAGCTGCGTCCAGCAAAAAAAAAATTAAACAAATCGGCCCAGCAGGGCCTGAGCGGCACCCTCCGGCGGCTTACCCCGAACTACGTTCGGGGTTACCGCCAAGAAGGTTAAATGAGTATATTAGAAGCCCTAAATAAACAACAAGTGTCAGCGCCAAGGCAGAAGGCGACCGCAGCCGAGAAGGACAATGTCCAAAAGTCCACACAAGCAATGAATATATAAAGTCAGTGCAGGTCTATAGTAATACAGATTTCGTCATTTTCTGGTATACAGGATCTTCGAACAAAAAGGTAAAGAAGCAAGGCTTACCAGATTCCAACAACCCACATTATAAGGTTGTAAACGAGTTTGATAGATGGTCCGCAGAACTTTCAAATGGTGTCGTTTCACCAGCAATGTTGCACACCACAAATTCCTCTGGAATATATTAGATATCCTGAGGTCGCAGAGACTCGCCAAAGGGGAGTCCAGTAGGATAGTGACATGAAAGAGATGTACTGCACATCTAAGTGTAAACCGTCTTTATTACATAACAAGTAAAACAATTTAAACAATGTTTTATTTTGTGTTTGATGCTTTCTGCCTTTGACTAGTGTAGTCTGAATAAGGTGGAGCCTAACCACTCCCACTTTTTAATTAAAAAATGTTATAAAGTTGGTGCTGGCCGCCTGGTCGCCTTTCTCCCCTGATGACGCTAGATTGCGAAACCGGTCGGGAAGGCGACAGGCGGCACCATTTTATTTGAGGTCTTCTATTGTCCATTTTATGCGCGCTACTTTTTCGGGGTTCCCAGTGCACGGGCCCCGTATGTGAGTTTCTTTTATCCTTGTTTTTAAATTGTTTTACTTGTTATGTAATAATGGCGGTTTACACTTAGATGTGCCGTACATCTCTTTCATGTCACTATCCTACTGGACTCCCCTTTGGCGAGTCTCTGCGACCTCAGGATATCTAATATATTCTGGAGGAATTTGTGGTGTGCAACATCGCTGGTGAAACGACACCATTTGAAATTTCTACGGACCATCTATCAAACTCGTTTACAACCTTATAATGAGGGTTGTTGGAATCTGGTAAGCCTTGCTTCTTTACCTTTTTGTTCGAAAATCCTGTATACCAGAAAATGACGAAATCTGTATTACTATAGACCTGCGCTGACTTTATATATATATATATTAGAAGCCCTGTATGTTTCAATAAGCCTTAAATTGCAGGTCTGTGTACAGTGATAGTGTCAGCCTGACCTGGGAAAGTATAGACACATTCCAAAAACTAATTGGCAGAAGGGGATATTATCAGAAATGCGTCATGAATGACATTGTTTAGTCTCAATGTCTGGGGCAGCCAGCAGACAAGATGGCTGGTGACATCCATTTTTAATTAACTGCGTCAAATATGACCTTTTAATCAAATGTCAAAATGTCAGATGACATTAATTCCCACAAGATAAGTTCATCTCTCCATGAATGAACTGGACTTCTCTCAAGCCGTCAACCTCCCTACCCACAAAAAAGAACACACTTTGGACCTCATTTTCCATTCAGAACTCCTAATATCCAATGTGGAAATTGATCCAGTAGTTTGGTCAGACCACCACACTGTCCACTTCTCCTTTACAGCACCGGCTACAAAACACCAAGTGAAAGAACTAATAAAATATCGTTCCTTGAAAGGTTTGACACCCCAACACCTTCAGAACAGCCTCAATCTAGGCGGACTGACAGATCACAACTTAGGCCTTGAATCCATGGTCCTTAATTATAACCACGATGTCTCAGCCACTTTTGACGCCATAGCTCCCTTAAAGATTAAACGTTCCGCACCATTACATCACGCTCGCTGGTTTGACAACTCTATAAAGGAACTAAAGAAACAGAGACGCAGACTGGAACAAAGGTGGCGCAAACACCAGTCCCCTGATGACAAACTTTCCCTAATTGCTCACCAGAAAAAATATCAAACGGCGATTAACAAAAATAAGTCCTTATTCCTGTCTCACGAAATTGCAAATGCAGCCAACAGACCTGCCCAACTCTTCCGCACGGTTGACAGTCTCTGCAATCCATCTTGCAGGAAATCCAGCATCAGACCTTCACAGGAACTGTACGAGAAATTTGCCCACTTCTTCTCAGACAAAGTCTCCTCCATACGATCTGCCATTCAATTCACAGCCCAAGAAACCCATGCAGAGCCATATAACAGGTGCAAAAATAGCCTACCACCATGGTCTGATTTTAAGGTAATCACTGAAAAAGACATCTTGGATATCCTCTCAAACCTTCGCCAGACTACCTGCGATCTGGACCCTGGCCCCACTAAGTTCATGTTGAAATGCCCTGAACTATTTACACCGGCATTCCACAAAATAGTCAACAGTTCCTTACAAGAAGGGTGGTTTCCCTCTACTCTGAAAGAAGCAATTGTCAGGCCACTACTCAAGAAACCATCCTTAGACCCAGATGCTTTAAACAGCTACAGACCTGTCTCCAACCTCCCCTTTCTGGGAAAAGTTATTGAAAAGGCTGTCTACCTCCAACTTGAAGCCAGGCTCTCCAGAAACAGCATCCTTGACCCTCTTCAATCTGGCTTCAGGAAATATCACAGCTGTGAAACAGCCCTTACCCAGATTTGCAATGATCTGCTCATTGCAAGAGACGAGGGTCAATGTTCCATCCTGATTTTGCTCGACCTCTCAGCGGCTTTTGACACAGTCGATCATGAAATCTTGCTCAACAGGCTACAAGAGTACTGTGGCATAGATGGCATTGTTATCCAGTGGTTCAACTCCTTCCTGGCTGGTAGAACACAAAGGGTAGCCTTAGGGCCCTTCCTCTCCAACCCTGTACCACTAAAATATGGTGTACCTCAGGGCGAAATATTATATCCTTTACTTTTCACCATCTACATGCTGCTACTTGGAGAAATCATACAAAAACATGGCCTGACATATCATTGCTATGCTGATGACACCCAGCTATATTTGTCATTCAAACCTGGCATCACAGACCCTACTCCACAAATAAACTCATGCTTAGCTGAGCTTCAGAAGTGGATGAATATTAATTGGCTAAAACTTAATGCTGACAAAACTGAGGTTCTTGTTATCGAGGGCCAGGGCTTAACAGCAAAGCAGCCCCAGTCTCAACCAACACCGCTAAGGATAGGGAGCTCAGACCTGAAAAACTCAGACTGTGTGCGTAGCCTGGGAGTACTGATTGATGGGAAATTAAGCTTCAGGAATCAAATCTCAGCTGTTGTGAAACATTCCTTCTTTCATCTAAGGAATATTGCAAAGATTAAACACCTAATTCCTTCAGAGAATCTTCCAATCCTAGTCCATGCCTTCGTCACATCAAGGTTAGACTACTGCAACGCCCTCTACACAGGCCTCTACAAAAATTATAAATTTGGTATAGATTACTTACCAGGCACATGCTCACGTAGCACTTCTCGGACGAAGCTCCACTCCCTCCTCTTCATGTCGGACCACCTCTGTTGGATCTGGGTGATGGTATGCTGGCCCCTAAAGTGCTGCCTGAGTTCCCCCCGCAGCTCCTCCATAATTCGCCGCTTGGCGAATAAATCACCCACATTATCATAGTTTGTGCGGAGCAGGGTCTGTAAGAAGAAACAGACATTAACAAGAAATTAACATTTCACTTTAAAAAATACCCGAAGTGATATGATGAGATAGACATGTGTATGTACAGTGGCTACCACACAAATAACTATGGTGTGTTCCATTTTTTGTTATTCTGTGTTTGAAAGAGTTAAATATGTGGTATTGTAATTGGTTGACTCAGTACTGATAGTGTGAGCACACTGTTAATACATTTGCATTTTTCTCTGTGTTGCTTTTAGAAACCTTTTTCTGCTTGGAAAGTGTTTTATAGTAGTCAGTTCTTAACAGTGAGGCTCACACTCTACTCCCTGTCTGAGTCAGGACTGAGTCACCCATCCACTTAAACAAGTAATATGAAACTCTTTCAGGCAGAGAAAGACAAAACACAGCACAGTTCTTTGTATGGTAGCCACTGTACATTACACATTTCTATCGCATCATGTCACTTTGGAAATACTTTACCTTGGCAACAGCAAAGAATGGTAATCTGTGAAGTTGAAACATCATTTTCTATCAATGTAACCCTGTCATTTTGAGAAAACTGATAAAGTTGTGATAACTTACACACAACCGCTATGACATATTAACCACAAACAACCAATTACTCATATTTCATTGAGGAGCCTTTGTCACTTTAAGCTTGCCAGTGGTACAGTGAGCTAGATAAGGAGTTATGTGGCCTTGTGCAGGCATGCCATTAACAACACTTCACTTATACAACCAAAGTCATCAGTACAAGGAGGGTATGGTGATCTGTAGGCACAGTATTATTATGATCAAGCTACTAGTCAAACATCATTACAAGCACAGGACACCAAGGGAGATTAGCTTTGTGGTGGTGGGGCCCTCGGTGAATTAATTGCCTAAGTGGCCTCAAGACCTTCTCACATACACATACATTCCTATAAGGGATCAACAGGGGGATGAGTATTAATCAAATTGTTTATAACCCCTTCCCTCCATCAACTCTGCAGACCATGGTGTGGAAATTGTGTTGTCTGTGCCATTTTGTCCAATGTGTGACCGAGTTGACACATCCTTAACAGTGTTTTCAAACAACTACCCAGCTACATTCCTGCAACAATGTCAACAGGTAATTAACCACTTTTTTTTGTAACTCTGTTTTTATTAAGGATTAACCAGCAAATTAAAACATAGAATACGTTTCATTTCTTCAGGTTACAACAATTGCAAATATCAAACATATATATAACAACCTCTTCAGTCTGGGTATGTCAGACTCGAACATGTTTTCTAGTATAGACATTCCGATAAGATAAAAGTCAAGAGTCCAAGTGGTTAATCGGGAAAAAAAGCTGTGTGGACGTCCTTTGAGAGAGATAGTCATATCCTAGAAGTTTCGATAGCCTAAGGTTGGGGAATACTTTTTTATTGTCGAAACTGCATTCATGTATCGGACAGGGGAAGAGGTGGACTCAGATATATCTTGGGGGGGTTCTTCAATGGTGAGGAGGGACTAAAGAGGTTGATGGCTGGGAAGGGGTAAGATAGGGGGAGAGAGGGGGGTAAGGATATGGGGTCGGGGGGGGGGGGTAATTAACCACTTTACCCCCAGGCGTATGGATTTCTCTGTCCCTTTTTCCATCCTTTCACCACCAGGGACGGATAAATCCGTAGTTCCTGCGCTCGCGCCCGCTCATGCGTGCCCTTCCGCTCGCATGCACGCCGCCGCCCGCTTATCCGAAGATGAATGAAGGGGAAAACCATTCCCGTTCGTTGATCTAAGCCCCGCAATGATCCGCTGCTTCTAGGAGAAACCGCACGATCATTGTGTAATTATAAACTTTCCCTTCCGGACGCTTGCAGGTCGCATAAACAAAAAGTTACTGTGGCTATCTTGAGGCAAAATAGTAAAACTACACCCTAAAGCATTTATCACATACAAATACATTAGTTTTGCACAAACAATTAACTCCTTACCTCCCACACTCCCCGATTTTTTTGGTATTTAAAAAAAAAAAAAATAATAATAAAAAAAAAAAATCTTAGGGACTGAACTTTTTAAATATTTATGTCAAGACGGTATAACACTGTTACTTTATAAACTATGGCCTTGTAATTAGGGATGGATGCAAAACATAAACAAATGCACCTTTAATTGCAAAAAAAAATTACACCAAACCTTGTAATAGGGACATAATGTAAATGGTTTTATAACCGCCACAAATGGCCAAATAAATTTCATGACTTTTAATTACAGTAGCATGCATTATTTAAAAACTATAATGGGTGAAAACTGAGAAATAATGAATTTTACACCACATTTTTACTTCTTTTCCCATTAAAAGATATTTAGAAATCAACAATTCTTGGCATAATGTCCCACCTAAAGAAAGCCTAATTAGTGGCGAACAAAACCATATATAGTTATTTTCATTGTGATAAGTAATGATAAAGTTATAGACGAATGAATGGAAGGAGCGCTAATTGCTCTGGTGATGAAGTGGTTAATGTCCCAATGCAAATCATAGCTACAAACAATTTCACAAAGGACAAACCATTAATAATACACTTAGACATAATTAGCCTTCAGATAAACCACAGTACCTCAAACATTATGTACCCTGCAGTGCCCCTTTAAGGACTAAAAAAACAATTATTAAAAGAAGCTTCTGCTTCGACAATGCCACATGACTGCACAACACTTTTTTTTAATATCATTAGCACATGACAACTTAATCAACCAAAACATCAATAATGTTGGCAAATGTAACATGCTGCTGAAATTCACACTGTGAGCAAAATGTTACATGCAGACAGTCAGTATCATAGATCAGATCTATACAGATGTCAACATTTACCAACACAACAGTCTGTGATAGAGGCAGGTTGGAACCACACCCTGATACACAGTAAGAAACCAAAAACACCTACATACAGACATATATAAATACAGCCAGGACAACATAGACATGTTATACACAGCCACCAACTATATATTTACAGTGGCTCAATAGACTCTCTCACGCTTGGTGAAGTGTTGCACCATGATGTCTGCTCTGTGGTCACTCAAGGTTCCCTCTCAGCAGATGTGTCACTTCCTGTTTCCAAAGTGCGCCAACACGCGCGTAGCGCGATGCGAGATACACGCACATGGCGCCCTGCGCTATGCACGCAATGTGCCCCTGCCATGCGCGCATATAACCGTGCACTATGTACGCATGGTGCACTGTGCTATGCGCGCATACTACTCTGCGCTATGCGCGCATATCGCAGACAGCACAGGAGAGGCTGAATTACAAATACAATTTAAACATACACAGATCATAATTACCAACTTACTGGGATACGCATGTATAATACCACATTGTGCAATCTTTCACTGCACAGTTGGACACGTGCAATGGCATGGACAGTAAAAATGACATAAATTATGCAGTAATTCACAAAAAATGCATGTGTAGTCCACAATATACATGGACAACAGCATTGCAAGGCTATGTCCCCCTAATATTGATAGACCAAATATTTACACTGCATCAGGGATTAACAACCAAAAAAAGGGAGCAAAAAAACAAAACAAAAAAAAAACAAAATCATTCAAAAAAACTCATCAATGACCCTTGCACGCACTACATTGCCGGCCTCATCTGGCTCCTGGACATCATCAATGTCATCCGATTGCACAGATAAGGGTGTGTGTGAAAGCCTGTAGCCAGGGAGGTTTTGTTTAATGCAAATGTTATGTAACACACAGCAGGCCACTATAATGTCAATGATCTTCGGTGGTTTGTATAACAATGCACCTCCACTGTTGACAAGGCAGCGGAACCGAGTTTTTAAGTGCCCAAAACAACGCTCTATAACAGAACGGGTACGAACATGCGCTCTGTTATAGGCCTCTTCCGCATTATTGCTTGGATGGCCAAGAGGTGTCAGAAGACATGGCAGGCAAGGATATCCTGCATCACCTTGAATGAACCAAAAAGCAATACAAATTATTAGGATAACATTACATATATATATATATATATATATATATATATATATATATATATATATATATATATATATTTTACAATGACAAATGGAAAACAACACACAGGATCAAAATAAAACAACCTAAAACTTACCAAGCAACCAGCCACCATAACGATAAAATGCATGAAAAAAATTAAAAAGGCCAGATTGATGCAAAATATGGGCATCATGACACGAACCAGGGAATTTAGCAACAGGGCCACACACTACTTGGACATTCAATGAATGGCCAAACTTCCGGTTCCGATACATGTATTCATCTGCACTTGGAGGAACAAGTGCAACATGGGTGCAGTCAATGGCCCCGATGACATTGGGCATCTGGGCAAGATGGTAAAATGCCACTTTGACTGCATCCCATTGGGCACGGGACCTAGGAAAGTGGTTAAACTGTCTGCTTATCCTCCACATGCCCATCAGGAACTGGGATAGAACCCTGCTCATGGTGGACTGGGACACCCCACAGGCAAAGCCACCCAGCCTTTGAAAGCTCCCATTGGCCAGGAACTGCAGGCAGGCAAACAACTTAGTTTGCCCACTCACAGCATGACTTCGAGATGTTAATGGCCTGAGATAGGTCTCCAAACGAGCATATAGCTCATCAAAGGCTGCCCTGTTCAGCCTTGTCAGCCTCAGCAGTTCTCTGTCTGAAAGCAACGCCACATCAGTGCGTTCCGTTATGAGACGTGGAATGTGTCTCCTGAGCTGATTATAGCGGCATATGCGGTCAACTGTCCGAGCCTCATTCAACCAAACAGCAAAAGGCTCCATCTGTAAATGAATTTGGAAAGGAAATAATAACAAACTTTTAGTAAATAATATTACACATACAGGAAAGCACTAACTTAAAGGTATATGCTGGGGGCGTGACCGGCTATGAGTGAGTGAGGACGCACATCTCAGCGGCTCCTCCATCCCCAGAAAGAATCCTGCAGAATCCTGCTCCGTTAGGTTACCCAGCCGAGATCAACCAACTCCTTTCACCTCTCGAGACCCTGAGCTGTCATCCGACAACAAATATGCCCACACAGACATCGGAGAAAGCGGAGGATGCTGCTAGCAAACTTGCAAGGTTTGCACGAGGAGGAAACAAAGATGGCGCTGTATCAGCCTCAGGCATGCCCGCTGTGCTGAAAGAGCCTCCACACCCTCCCACACAAGCTGCTGACAGTATGGAAGAAGAAGCACCAAAAGATCACGATGCTGGGAGCAAAGCAGATACATCATCCTCTAAACAACCGAAGCCCAAGCGTAGAAGGGAGAAACGAACACAGTCATCCAGTGAGGACGCATCTGACAATGATGAAGGTGAGCCCACTCCTACAGAAATTCTTGAGGCCATAAAAACACTGCATCTCAGCCTTAATACGAGACTTGACTCCTTACAAACTGACCTCTCACTTGTTAAGGATGACATGCGGAAAATTCGCGAGCGAGCCTTAGAGTCTAATCAAAGGATCAGCGACCTAGAAGTACAGTGGGGCCCATCAAGATGTCACAAGCAGCCATTAATAAAACATCAGCTACGCACACTTTAAAACTAGACGATCTAGAAAATAGATCTAGACGATCCAATATTCGTTTTATAGGATTCCCTGAAAAATCTGAAGCCAATACACCTGAAACCTTTCTTGAAAACTGGCTGAAAACAACCATTCCGAATTTAAATTTGTCCCATACGTTCTCTATAGAGAGGGCTCATAGAGTTCCTGGAGGGCCTCCAAAACCTGGCAGCACACCGAGGCCCATTATAGCTAAGCTCCTGAATTATAGGGACTAAGTTGAAATACTGCGAAAGGCAAGAACAACAACCAACCTGGAGTATAATGGTGCAAGAATATCCCTGTTTCAGGATTTCTCAGCGGAGATCCAAAAGGCACGCACCTCCTTTAATGCAATAAAAGCAGGTTTGAGATCCAAGCAGATACCATACAGTATGCTTTTCCCTGCTAAGCTGCGCATACAATTCAATGGCAAAACTCATTTCTTTCTAAACCCTTCAGAAGCAACATCTTGGATGGAAGCACAGGATATACCTATCCCCATCCTTACTGAAAGATCAAGAAAGAATAGACTTGATGCAGTAAAGTATTGATGACAGTTACCTCTAAGAACTTAGATATGGGAATCTTTTCATTATTATGACACCAGAAAGCGATAACCCCTTTTCTAATGGGGAAAAGGCAAGTACTTGTATTGCCCTCCCATACAGCAAGATTTATATGTAAAGATGTCTCATCTCTTCTTTACAAGAACTGGTACGCACTGCATTTGTTCTAGAACTTTTTTTTTTTGCCTTTCTCCATATGAGCTTCTAACATCAAACTTTTATTCCGGATCCCATTGGGTGAAGCTTGAATTGCCCCCCTTTCTTAAGAAGAGGGACAGACTATGGGTTTTTTGGATTTTTGGGGATTTTTTTCCTCTCCTCTTTTTTGTTGTTGTTGTTCTTTCTCCTTCAAAAGGACATGGAAGAGGAAAACAGAAGAATTACTTCTACTTCTAGCACATAAAACTTCACTTATGATCCTATGCTGACCTCTAGTGGCGACCATTTAAAATAGATCTTGGGTGAATGTAAGAGGCATACTGTGAAAATATCTGGAATGCCACTTCTTTATCTAAGTAACCTATTATAAGTTCACAGTTAAATGGCTAGAAATATGGCTCTTTTGAATGCTCTTATGCACTCCAGAATGGATAATATGTGAATACTATGATATTAAGATTCGTATTATGAGTGCTATTATTAATAATAATAATAACTGAATTACTCTTTGACCACTTATAGAGTATACTACATATCATGGCTCAATGGAAATGAGAATAATGTGAGCTAGGTTGACTTTCACATGCCAAGGATATCTCTTTTTTCTGACTCGATAATCTATAACATGTAAGATATTAATATACAGAATATCCTATTATAGGCTGGTATAGGCTGGTGTCGCTAAAGCGGAACCAGGGTTTTTTCTCCTCTCCTTCTCTATCCTATCCTTGATGATGGGGATGGACATAGCGGCAATTTATATATATCCCTACTTATACGATCAGAGTTTAGGGCACTACACTCTCTGTAGTTGTAAACAGGGGGTAGGGTGGGTTAGGGATAAGGGTTAGAATTAGGTAGATGGTTATACGACTGTTTCTTTTTCTTTCATTACTTCAATTCAGCAATTTCTATATTTTGATTACTCAGCAGGACGTGACTCAGAGTAGGACAATAATGAGAATTCTTTCAAACCATTATATTATTATAACACCATGCCTATAATATCACTAATGTCATGGAATGTTCGAGGAATGAACAATTCCATCAAAAGGAAATTAGTGTTTGATTATATACGCAAACAATCTCCACAGATCATATGTTTGCAAGAAACGCATTTACTCGGAACCAAAGCCTTCTTATTAAAGAAACCCTGGATTGCAACATACTATATATCTCATTATTCGTCCTTTTCCAGAGGTACGGCCATACTAGTAGCAAAATCTTTTCAGGGAAGTATAACAAAAGTAAGAATCGACTCTAAAGGTAATTATGTACTTATTAACTGTAAAATCGATGGAAACCCCTTACTAGTAGCATCAATATATGTCCCACCTCCCTTCAATTTGACTCCTTTAATGGAAATAATGGGGAAAATACATCCTATTTTAGATGGCCCCTTATTAATACTAGGGGATTTCAACGCAGTATTCAAGCCTGAATTGGATAGACTCAGTAAGAGTGGTAGAGTGTACCCCTCACTTCTTAACTGGCTAGACACCTACAGTCTGCAAGAAATCTGGAGATGGAAAAATCCAAAAAATAGGGTATTCTCATGTTTCTCAGACTCATACAAGACAATGTCAAGAATTGACCTGTGCTTTGGATCCCCAGACACACTTAAACTGATTGACAGTGTAAAATACCTTTCTCATGGTATTTCCGACCATTCCCCTTTAATGTGTACTTTACGATTTCCGGGTCATATGATGCCAGCGATCTGGCGTATGAACCCAGCTTGGCTGGAAGACGAAACTGTATTAAATGAATGCAAAGAGAGTATGCATGAATATTGGAGGATTAATGAAGACACTGCAGGGGTAAATATATGCTGGGATGCAGGGAAAGCTGTTTTAAGGGGCTCATTTCGTGCTTCGCTCTCTAGAATCAGACAGAATGAAAAAGCCTCACAAGAATATCATGAGAGGAAAACACAAACAGCTCAACTGATCCTGATATCAGACCCCACATCCACTAATTATACTAATTGGCAAGTAGCAAGAAGGGAATTAGAACTAACGCATTTAGACTCTACTAAACGTAAAAATCTTATACAATTACAAAAATCTTTTGAATACGGAAACAAGTGTAGTAAATTACTAACATATCTCCTTACCAGGGATGCTCGGATGTGCCTCATCCACGAATTCGGAAATCCGCGTGGTTGCAAAAAAAAATCCGCATTCGGCCCCGCCGCATGCGGATTTTCGTCCGCGTCCACGCAACCACGCGGATTTTTTCCCGTGAATGGCGTAATCACGCGCGGATTCACGCCCGGAGGCGGATTTTCTTTTAACGTTAATAACAAAGCCCCCATACATGCTACAGTCCCCCAAATAGCATGGATTATCGAGGTGATAAGGGGCAACATAACTTCAACATAAAAAATTCCCCCCAAAAAATTTTTTCTAGAGAAAATGGATTTTAAAGTGAAATCAACACTTTAAATGGGGCTATTAATTGGTAATAAGTGGTTTTAAAAAGGGATATACGCGTTAAGCAGTCAAAGAGGTGAAGTTCCAATGGCACTTGGCGGCGAAGGTACCGCTGGAGGAGGATGAGTGGCTGACGGCAAAAAGGCTCCAGAGAGGTTTTTGTAATTTTTTTTTTTTTTTTTTGCAGCAATTAGCAATGACATCGCAGCAGAGTTGTCAGTGGACACGGGCAGTGTGAACGCAGAGTGCAGTGGTGGTAGCGACTGAGTCAGGAGAAGGACTATGCGGGCGGTCAGTTCAGCAGCACAGAAGGACCACGGCAACATACTGGTGGTAGTAGTAGCAGCACAGCGTCATAGTGCTGGCCAAAAAATTAAATGCACCCGGTGACCCGGGCAGTGTGAACGCAGAGTGTAGTAGCGACTGAGTCAGGAGGACAAAGCGGGCGGTCAGTTCAGCAGCAGCAGCACAGTAGTAGTAGCACAGCGTAATAGTGCTGGCCAAAAAATTAAATGCACCCGGCGACCCGGGCAGTGTGAACGCTGAGTGTAGTAGCGAATGAGTCAGGAGGACAAAGCGGGCGGTCAGTTCAGCAGCAGCAGCACAGTAGTAGTAGCACAGCGTCATAGTGCTGGCCAAAAAATTAAATGCACCCGGTGACCCGGGCAGTGTGAACGCAGAGTGTAGTAGCGACTGAGTCAGGAGGACAAAGCGGGCGGTCAGTTCAGCAGCAGCAGCAGCACAGTAGTAGTAGCACAGCGTCATAGTGCTGGCCAAAAAATTAAATGCACCCGGTGACCCGGGCAGTGTGAACGCAGAGTGTAGTAGCGACTGAGTCAGGAGGACAAAGCGGGCGGTCAGTTCAGCAGCAGCAGCAGCACAGTAGTAGTAGCACAGCGTCATAGTGCTGGCCAAAAAATTAAATGCACCCGGCGACCCGGGCAGTGTGAACGCAGAGTGTAGTAGCGACTGAGTCAGGAGGACAAAGCGGGCGGTCAGTTCAGCAGCAGCAGCAGCACAGTAGTAGTAGCACAGCGTCATAGTGCTGGCCAAAAAATTAAATGCACCCGGCGACCCGGGCAGTGTGAACGCAGAGTGTAGTAGCGACTGAGTCAGGAGGACAAAGCGGGCGGTCAGTTCAGCAGCAGCAGCAGCACAGTAGTAGTAGCACAGCGTCATAGTGCTGGCCAAAAAATTAAATGCACCCGGCGACCCGGGCAGTGTGAACGCAGAGTGTAGTAGCGACTGAGTCAGGAGGACAAAGCGGGCGGTCAGTTCAGCAGCAGCAGCACAGTAGTAGTAGCACAGCGTCATAGTGCTGGCCAAAAAATTAAATGCACCCGGCGACCCGGGCAGTGTGAACGCAGAGTGTAGTAGCGACTGAGTCAGGAGGACAAAGCGGGCGGTCAGTTCAGCAGCAGCAGCACAGTAGTAGTAGCACAGCATCATAGTGCTGGCCAAAAAATTAAATGCACCCGGTGACCCGGGCAGTGTGAACGCAGAGTGTAGTAGCGACTGAGTCAGGAGGACAAAGCGGGCGGTCAGTTCAGCAGCAGCAGCAGCACAGTAGTAGTAGCACAGCGTCATAGTGCTGGCAGGGGCGTAGCTAGGGGGGGTCGGGGTAGGACAAGTGCCCCCGGGCGCCGGGTCCCCAAGGGCGCCCAGCTGAGCTGCGTTTTTATTTTCTTTTTTGATTCTTTTGGGAAGGGGAGCAACGCAGAGAAGAGGGAGAGCTGTGCGGACGGTGGAGAAGGGGGCCATCTCCCCCCCTTCCCTCACCTTAGGGTGGTCTCCCTCCCTCGCTGTCCCCTCCATTATTGTCCGGGTGGCTGGCAGCGGTGGGCGGAACTCACCTCCGTCTCGCTCCGGCGCTGAAAGTTCGGGTGCCGCAGCCGCTGCTCTGGTCTGGACCAGACCGAGTAGCGGCAAATCCATCCGGCGCTGCGACAAGACGGAGGTAAGTTCCGCCCGCCACTGCCAGCCACCCGGACATTAATGGAGGGGACAGCGAGGGAGGGAGAGCACCCTAAGGTGAGGAAAGGGGGGGGAGATGGCCCCCTTCTCCACCGTCCGCACAGCTCTCCCTCTTCTCTGCGCTGCTCCCCTCCTGCTGGGGGGGGGGACCTGGCTACCTACTCTGGGGACATATAACCCTGACTACATATACTAGGCACATATACCCCTGGCTACATATACTGGGCACATATACACCTGGCTACATATACTGGGCACATATACCCCTGACTGTATATACTGGGCACATATTATACCCCTGGCTACATATACTGGGTACATATACCCCTGGCTACATATACTGGGCACATATACACCTGGCTACATATACTGGGCACATATACCCCTGACTATATATACTGGGCAGTGTGGGCACATATTATACCCCTGGCTACATATACTGGGCACAT
This sequence comes from Hyperolius riggenbachi, assembly GCF_040937935.1. Classification (NCBI taxonomy): domain Eukaryota; kingdom Metazoa; phylum Chordata; class Amphibia; order Anura; family Hyperoliidae; genus Hyperolius; species Hyperolius riggenbachi. The sequence continues at coordinate 125,574,886 of NC_090657.1, read as the reverse complement.
ATACCCCTGGCTACATATACTGGGCATATATACCCCTGGCTACATATACTGGGCACATATACCCCTGGCTACATATACTGGACGCATATCATACCCCTGGCTACATATTCTGGGCGCATATTATACCCCTGGCTACATATACTGGGCATATATACCCCTGGCTACATATACCCCTGGCTACATATACTGGGCACATATAACCCTGACTACATATACTGGACACATATACACCTGGCTACATATACTGGGCACATATAACCCTGACTACATATACTGGGCACATATACCGCTGGCTACATATACTGGGCACATATACACCTGGCTACATATACTGAGCACATATACCCCTGACTATATATACTGGGGACATATACCCCTGACTACATATACTGGGGACATATACCCCTGACTACATATACTGGGGACATATACCCCTGACTCCATGTACTGAGAGAACATATACACCTTCCTACATATACTAGACATATATACCTCTGCCTACATATACTGGGCACATATACCCCTGGCTACATATACTGGGCACATATACCTCTGGCTACATATACTGGGGACATATACCCCTGCCTACATATACTGGGCACATATACCCCTGGCTACCTGTTCTGTGGACATCTCTACCACTGGCTACCTATTCTGGGGACATCTATACCGCTGGCCACCTATTCTGGGGACATCTACACTGCTGGCCACCTATTCTGGGGACACCTATAGACCTGGGGCTACCTATTTTTGAGGAACCACTGCTGTCAGATTGAGTGTATTTTGGGGAACTGCTGCCAGGTGAGAGGTGTCTACCATATTAAGGGGGCATTCTGCCTATTTATGTGAAATGCTGTCTATTTATGTGCATCATGACTGCTGAATTTGTCTTGTTGGGGGCCTCATGGTTACTGAATTTGTCTTGTTGGGGGCCTCATGATTTGTTGGGGGCCTCAAGATCGCTGAATTTGCCTTGTTGGGGGCCTCATGATTGCTGAATTTGTCTTGTTGGGGGCCTCATGATTGCTGAATTTGTCTTGTTGGGGGCCTCATGATTGCTAAATTTGTCTTGTTGGGGGCCTCATGATTGCTGAGTTGGTCATGTTGGGGGCCTCATATTTGCTCATGATTGCTGAATTTGTCTTGATGGGGGGGCTCATGATTGCTGAATTTGTCTTGGAACATGCTGGGAGGTACATACTGAGGGAGGGTGGGTGAGCGTGAGCCTGCTAACCTCCACGTACATTTGGCTCCACCCATAACCACACCCACATTTATTATGTGGCCACGCCCCTTTTTGGGCGTGGCACAGCCTTCACCTTAGGGGGCGCATTGATAATCTTTGTCCCCGGGCGCTGAAAGCCCTAGCTACGCCTCTGAGTGCTGGCCAAAAAAAAAATTAAATGCACCCGGCGACCCGGGCAGTGTGAACGCAGAGTGTAGTAGCGACTGAGTCAGGAGGACAAAGCGGGCGGTCAGTTCAGCAGCAGCAGCACAGTAGTAGTAGCACAGCGTCATAGTGCTGGCCAAAAAATTAAATGCACCCGGTGACCCGGGCAGTGTGAACGCAGAGTGTAGTAGCGACTGAGTCAGGAGGACAAAGCGGGCGGTCAGTTCAGCAGCAGCAGCAGCACAGTAGTAGTAGCACAGCGTCATAGTGCTGGCCAAAAAATTAAATGCACCCGGTGACCCGGGCAGTGTGAACGCAGAGTGTAGTAGCGACTGAGTCAGGAGGACAAAGCGGGCGGTCAGTTCAGCAGCAGCACAGTAGTAGTAGCACAGCGTCATAGTGCTGGCCAAAAAATTAAATGCACCCGGCGACCCGGGCAGTGTGAACGCAGAGTGTAGTAGCGACTGAGTCAGGAGGACAAAGCGGGCGGTCAGTTCAGCAGCAGCAGCACAGTAGTAGTAGCACAGCGTCATAGTGCTGGCCAAAAAATTAAATGCACCCGGCGACCCGGGCAGTGTGAACGCAGAGTGTAGTAGCGACTGAGTCAGGAGGACAAAGCGGGCGGTCAGTTCAGCAGCAGCAGCACAGTAGTAGTAGCACAGCGTCATAGTGCTGGCCAAAAAATTAAATGCACCCGGTGACCCGGGCAGTGTGAACGCAGAGTGTAGTAGCGACTGAGTCAGGAGGACAAAGCGGGCGGTCAGTTCAGCAGCAGCAGCAGCACAGTAGTAGTACCACAGCGTCATAGTGCTGGCCAAAAAATTAAATGCACCCGGCGACCCGGGCAGTGTGAACGCAGAGTGTAGTAGCGACTGAGTCAGGAGGACAAAGCGGGCGGTCAGTTCAGCAGCTCAGAAGGAGGACCATGGCAACTTACTGGTAGTAGTACCATAACACCAAAAAATTAACCAAGGTAGGCACTAGGCAGGTAGTAAATGTCTTTATAAAGGCAGGCATAGTTAACAACAGCACATGCAGCAGCCACTTCATGTCCCCCTGTGTCCGACAATAGGGGCCAGGAACTCACCTTCCACCCAAGCCTGGTTGATTTTCAGGAAGGTGAGTTTGTCCACAGAGGCGTGGGAGAGCCGAGAGCGCTTCTCTGTGACCACGCCACCGGCCGCACTAAAGCATCTCTCTGAGAGGACACTGGAAGGAGGGCAGGATAGGAGTTCCAGGGCGTACTGGGAAAGCTCGCTCCAGATGTCCAGTCTCTTGACCCAGTACTCCAAGGGGTCCACGGGGCTGTCGGTGTCATTGAGCCCGCTGGATGACCCCATATAGTCAGACACCATGGTGGCCAGTCGTTGCTTGTGCTGGTTGGTGGTGGATGCTGTGGCGGGCACCTCTGTTCTGGGCTGCTGCACTGCATACAGGCTCTTGCTTAGGCTCTTCAGGTCTCCGGGGCGCCAGTTGCTGCTGCTGCTGCTGGTGGTTGTTGTTGTGCTGCTAGTGGCAATGGCAGGCACCTCTTGCTGGCTTGGCAGAGCAGTTACAGTGGGGGTGGAAGGCTGGGGGAATGCTTCCAGTAGTCTGCGCACAAGGGCCTCCTTCAACTCCCTTGTGCGTTGCTCGGTGGTGGATGGCGTCATTAAGTCTCCCAGCTTCCCCTTCAGACGGGGATCAAGCATCAAGGTAATCCAGATGTCCTCCCTTGAACGCATCTGGATCACCCGGGGGTCCCTGCGAAGGCAGCGCAACATGTGCACAGCCATGGGAAACAAGTGGGCCCTGCCAGCAAGATCTCCCTCGTCCTCGCCATTGTCCCATAACGCATGCCTGTCCTCTTCCTGTGCCATGTCGTTGTCCTCCTCAAACCGCCATCCACGTACAACGCCTGCTGCACTCTGCTCCTCCTCCTCCTCCTCATTCAGGTTAGGGACCTCCAACTCTTCCACTACCTGCTGTGAGCCCTCCTCTGAGCTGGACTGTGCTGCCATCTGCTCCTGTTCTTCCAACTGCCTCAGGGCTTCATCCCCACGCTCAATTAAATTGTCCATTGCCTGCTCCAGTAGACAAACCAAGGGCACCCACTGGCACACAGAGGCCCGCTCCTCACTGACCATCTTGGTTGCCTCCAGGAAGGGACTCAGCACCAGGCATACTTGCTGCATCAGTGTCCACTGAGTGGCAGTAATCATGGGGACTTGCTGGTTGCTGGGGACACTTGGGTCTAGCATGTAGGCCCTAAGAGCCAGCCTGTGCTGACACAGCCGCTCCAACATGGCCAGAGTCGAATTCCAGCGAACTGGCATGTCGATGATCATCCGGTGTTGTGGCCTTCCATACTGCTGCTGTAAGGTGGACAAGAGTGCAGAGGCAGTGGCTGACAGGCGGAAAAAGCGTACCACCGCCCGGGCATCCTGCAGCAGCTCGCTCATCCCCTGGTAGGTGCGCAAGAAGCGCTGCACGACAAGATTGAGCACGTGGGCCAAGCAGGGGATGTGCTGGAGGTTTCCCTGCTGCCACCGGGTTGGCCCCGTTATCGGCTGCCACATACCCCACTTCCAGGCCTCTGGGGGTCAGCCACCTCCGCTCCTGCTTCCTGAGGGCGGCCAGGACGTTGGTGGCCGTAAGCCTCTCCTTCCCCAGGGTCACCAATTTTAAAAGGGCTTGGCAGTGCCGAGGCTTGGCGCTGCTGCTGCCGAGGCGGGCTTGCTTTCCGGGTGCTGAGGGAGTGTCGTGACAGGACCCTTCTGCATCCCCACTGATCCCGCGTGGTGGCACCACTAGCTGGGCTGATGCGCTCTTGTCCTCCCTCCCTTCCATCAGTGTCACCCAGTGGGCCGTAAAGGACAGGTAGCGACCTGTCCCAAATCTGCTACTCCACGAGTCCATGGTCACGTAGACCCGCTTGCCCACAGAGTAGTCCAGGGAACGGGCCACGTTTTCCACCGCAAACTTGTGGAGTGCTGGGATCGCGCTCCTGCTGAAATAGTGGCGACTGGGGACTTGCCACTCGGGGATGCCAAATTGGAGCAGCATCCGCATGGCGCTCCCCTCCTGCACCAGGGAGTAGGGAAGCAGCTGTGATGCCATGGCCCGGGCCAGCAAGCCATTTAGTTTGCGGATCCGCCTGTGGCTTGGAGGCAGAGGCTTGGTCAGACCCTGAAAGGTGTCGCTCAGCAGGGTCTGACGACGCTGGGATGCAGGGGAGACAGAGGAGAGAGACGAACACTGGCTGCCAGCCTCAATGTCTGTGTCCTGAGCAGCCGAGGTGGAAGAGCGCTTGCGTGCTACTACTGCTGCTGCTGCTGTGGGGGATTCACGACCCTGAGGGAGGGATGATGCTGCTGCGCTGGTGGGCCTTCTGCTCTCAGGAACCCCTGCCAGCAGTGCCTGCTTCCTCTTAAAGTCCGCATACTCGCGGCAGTGGCGGCTTCTCAGGTGGCCCTGGAGGGATGAGGTACCCATCTTGCTCAGACTTTTCCCACGGCTCAATCTTTTGCTGCATAACCTGCACACCGCATACCTTTTGTCATCAGTACATTCCTCAAAGCAATCCCACACTGGTGACTTTAATTTACTGCGGCCCCCACTAGCAGAGGGTGCAGCGGAGCAATGTGTGGTAGTAGTTGCCGGGGGTTGCATGGTGGTGGTGCCGGCTGAAGCAGTGTCCTGTCTACTTCCTCCACGCCCACTGCTGCCGATGCCCCTGCCCCTGCCTGACATATGGCGATATCCTTGCCTAGGCCGAGGTGACTCGTCATCCTGCTCTGACCATTCTTCCACGGACTCAGCAGGCTGCACATAGTTAGGGTCCACAACGTCATCATCAGCAGCATCATCATAATCCAGCTCTTCCTCTGACTCCCCCGCCTCCTCTTCTGTCCCTACATCCCCAGACACAGACCCCTCTTCTTCATCACCAGAACTCAACAACGCTTGTGATTGTGGCCCGATCTCAATCTCTGCCACATCAGTCCCCAGTAAGTCCTGTGCTTCTTGCATCAGCAGGTTCCCAGATGCCGGACTGAGGGACAGAACGCTGTCATCCTGGGAGGGCTGCTGACCAGTGGGTGCTGGGGTGGATGTCACAACAAGCGTGGGATGTTGGCTGCTGCTGCTACTGCTTAGAGTGGTGCTCACAGTAGAGGTCTGGGAGGAAGTCATGAGGTCCATGAGTACGTCAGGTTCCATTTGCTCAACCACCACACGGGGACCAGAAACTTTAAAATATTTGGACAATGGCGTCCGCTGACTCGGCCCAGGCTTTGCTGCCCCCTTTTCTGCTGCATCACGACCACGTACAGCTGGGCGTCCTCTCCCTGGACGTGGAGCAGTCCCAGAAGTGGCTGAGGCAATTGAACTCCCTTTCCTCTCGCCCCGCGAAACCCTGCCAGACATGTTGCTAGTAATGAATCACTGGATGCAGTGGGCACAGTACAAGGTCACTGAAGGATGCAGTGGCCACAGTACAAGGTCACTGAAGGATGCAGTGGGCACAGCAGTGGGCACTGGATATACAACTAGGTCACTGAAGGATGCAGTGGGCACAGTACAAGGTCACTGAAGGATGCAGTGGGCACAGTACAAGGTCACTGAAGGATGCAGTGGCCACAGTACAAGGTCACTGAAGGATGCAGTGGGCACAGCAGTGGGCACTGGATATACAACTAGGTCACTGAAGGATGCAGTGGCCACAGTACAAGGTCACTGAAGGATGCAGTGGGCACAGCAGTGGGCACTGGATATACAACTAGGTCACTGAAGGATGCAGTGGGCACAGTACAAGGTCACTGAAGGATGCAGTGGGCACAGTACAAGGTCACTGAAGGATGCAGTGGCCACAGTACAAGGTCACTGAAGGATGCAGTGGGCACAGCAGTGGGCACTGGATATACAACTAGGTCACTGAAGGATGCAGTGGCCACAGTACAAGGTCACTGAAGGATGCAGTGGGCACAGCAGTGGGCACTGGATATACAACTAGGTCACTGAAGGATGCAGTGGGCACACAAGGATGTCACACTGTGTAACGAGATGCTCATATGCCAGCAAGCGAGCGAGCAGTGGGCACTGGGCACGGCACAAGGTCACTGACAGAATGAATGAACAGCGCTGGCAGAGAGTGGCGGCGCCGGTGGTGTGACTGGCTGCCTGCAAATAGTACAAGTGTATAACTGTCACTGGAATATACAAGTGAACACTGCAGCTGCACTAACCTGCCTGCCTGCACTCTACACACAGATAATCCCCACTCCCACTACACTGCAGCACTGAACCTGCCTGCACAGCACTACACACAGTTAAATAATCACTAGACTCCCACACTCCCACTACACTACACTGACTACAACTAACTACAGCAATCACTCACTGACTAGCTAATTGTGTACAGTATAAGAACAGTGTTAGCAAAAAAAAAAACGCTTTGTTTTTAACACAATAAATGCACTTGCTCAAACAACAATGGCCTGGAGATAATCCTCTCAGCACCACAGTCTAACAAGGACAGAGCTTTTCCATCATGGCCGCCGCTTTATATTCAGGAGGGGAGGGCATAGCTCCCCTCCTGTGATTGGTTGCTAGGGCCTGGCTGGGGCACTCTGATTGGCCTGCAATGTGTCACTTCCGCATAGTTTGACGCATTTCCGCAAACCACGACTTCAGCGCCGGGTTTCACGAGCGTGAATGCGGATTTCTGTCCGCATTCACGCGTAGCCGAAGCAGATTTTCGTGGTTGAAAATCTATTCACGGCTTAGCGTGTCCGAGGCGGAATGCGTCAAAATGGTCGTGAATCCACGCGTAAGCGTGATCACGACCTGGCGGTGAGCACCACTGCTCCTTACATCTATAGTAGAAACTAAAGCTATACCTAATATAATCACTCCCGCTGGTATAGAATGCCATACTTCTCAAGAAATACTAAATGCATTCTCTGATTTTTATACAGAACTATATACTGCAAAATTAGGCCCAGTCGAATTAGATACTGAACAATTTCTTAAAAACCTTGACCTACCAGTCCTAACCCCTGACATGATTAAAATACTGGATACACCCATCACAGCCCAAGAAGTTTCTATATCAATAACATCCTTTAAACATAATAAAACTCCAGGCCCTGATGGAATTCCAATCGAATGGTACGATAAAAATAAGTCCTTAATGGTTCCCCATCTAGTATCATTATTTAAACATATATATAACACGGGAATCCTACCTGAATCTATGTATGAAGCATTAATTACAGTCATTCTTAAACCCAACAAAAATCCTGTTAAATGTGACTCATACCGCCCAATCTCCCTCATTAATAATGACATAAAAATTCTCACAAAAATTCTAGCTATTAGACTTAACTCCTGCATCACCTCTATAATTCACCCAGACCAAACGGGCTTCATACCAGGTCGTTCCACCAGACTGAACATCAGACGTCTTTTTTCAAATCTCAACTATCCCCATAAGAACTCCAAGTCAAGAGTCATACTATCTTTAGATGCCAACAAGGCATTTGACTCAATAGAATGGCCATATGTGAATGCAGTCTTACAACAATTTGGATTTGATGAGGGGTTCCAAAGATGGTTCCGGATACTATACCATAGACCCACAGCTAAAATCAAAATTAATGCAGCCCTCTCTAATTCCTTTCATATTACTAGAGGGACGAGACAAGGTTGTCCCCTCTCCCCACTTCTCTTTGCTATAGCAATAGAACCCCTTGCCCAAGCCATCCGTATCTCTCCTAACATTCGAGGATTAAAAATTAATCAGATAGAGGAGCGCATATCTCTTTACGCGGATGACATGTTAATCTATCTCGCCGACCTGGGGCCATCTTTGGAGGCCACCTTAGAGATATATGACAAATTTAAACATATATCGGGATTATCTATAAATTGGTCCAAATCCTATTTATTCCCTATAGACACCCTTGATTCGCAAATGATCACAAAGAACTCACAGCTCCAGATAGTAACAAACTTTAAATATTTGGGCGTATCGGTGCACCCCCCTCCAGTGTCCTTTATTCAATCCAATGTTCTACCACTAATAGATTCAATTGAAATAAAACTTAAAAAATGGGCTTCACTCCCCTTAAACACAATTGGAAGAATCTGCGTGATCAAAACGGTTATGGCTCCAAAAATCCTCTATGTGCTGCAGATGTCGCCAACCTGGATTCTGCAATCTATATTTAAACGAATCGATTCCATTATGACAACCTTTATATGGTCAGGCTCTGTACCCCGAATCTCTCTATCTAAATTACAACTTCCTACATGCCTGGGAGGCCTTGCAATACCAAATTTCCATATATACTTCTTAGCGTCACAATTACTAGATCGGACTCCAGTATGGCGACAGAAGCGGACATAGCAGGATCATATGAGGCCTTATGCGCTGCAATATACAGATATAACATTCCAAATAAGAATATAGGCACAACCTTAATTTTTTACACCATCAGGATATATAAGAGAACTAGAAAACTGCTTGGTGAACCAGTGAAGTATGTATCTCTTAGTTCCCCTCTCTGGGGCAATGAAAACCTACCTGAATTATCCACCATCCCAGATATTGCCTTTTGGTACAAATACGACATTAAATACCTCTCACAATTATACGCAGAGGGTGTATTCAAAAGCTTTTTAACTCTTAGATCCGAATTTGGTCTCCCGAAACAGGCTCCATTTCGATATTTCCAACTACGACATGCCCTGAAAACGCAACTTGGTCTAGTAAATGTAACACTATCCCCATCAGAATTAGAGAAACTACTTTTAAACAAAGACAGATCCAAGCAGATCTCTACCTTCCTGATAACAAATAATACCGCCTGTAAACCATATGCTACTAGAGAAAAATGGCTAATAGCTGATCCTACGATAACAACAGAACATTGGGAGGAACATATGGATTTTTATACTAAAACAGTTATTGCTTCCCAGGACAAACTAATAAATACCAAATGGTTCCACCAGGCATAACTCTCCCCATTGAGACTTTCTAAAATGCAACCTATGTCAAGTAGTGGATGCTTTAAATGTAAACTGAGTAATGCAGATTCCATACATTGTGTATGGTCCTGTCCAATGGTCAATCAATACTGGAAGTCAGTACTGCACTTCATGAGGGACTCCTTAAATCTACCAATTACTTTGGACCTAAAATTATGCCTACTGGGGATCATAGGAGATATTCCATGTAATAAACATCAATTGTCCTTAATTCGCATACTCCTATACTACGCTAGGAAATTAATAATACTTAACTGGAAACTCTCTGTGCCACCTTCCCTATCCAACTGGAAAAAGTTAATTAATGATGCTTTACCACTATACAAACTCACATATCAATCACGTAACTAGTTTCAAAAATTTGACAAAGTATGGAATAGATGGGTAAAAGCAACAGACTCCATTATCCCGAATCTTAACATCACGGCCACTGTACAGGACCTTATACAAGCTTAATTATGGTGATACTTATGCTGGAAACGCATCAAATACTAATTCTATAATCAATATACCTCTGATTTATGTAAATCTTTCCTCAGACATATCTCTTCAATAACTATTGAATGTATCTAGATAGTTTTGTCACTGCTCTGATTGATGTCACGGTAATTATAATGCATTTATGTAACCCAGCTGAATTACTAAACCTTCTGAAATGAAATGACATGATTTGTTACTTGTTTAAAAAATTTAATAAAAATTCTCTTTTAAAAAAAAACTTAAAAGAATACTGTAGGGGGGTCGGGGGAAAAGGAGTTAGACTTACCCGGGGCTTCTAGACATCCTGTGCCTGCGCAGCCACTCCCCGATGCTCTGGCCCCGCCTCCGGTTCACTTCTGGAATCTCAGACTTTAAAGTCTAAAATTCCAGAAGTGAACCAGAGGCGGGGCCAGAGCATGCGTGGGCACAGGAGTGGCTGCGTGGGCACAGGATGTCTGCGGACGACCATTAGAAGCCCCGGGTAAGTTCAACTCCTTTTCCCCCGACCCCAGGGCCGGTTCAAGTAACAATTGGGCCCTAGGGCAAGATTAGCCTGGGGGCCCCCCAACAGACACCCCTGACCAAAAAGCATCATTAGAGGCCCTTTGTTGCAGCCAAATCTCCCTCCTGGGCCCCTGAGCTGGCTGCTGACCCTTCCCCAATCACCTCCCAACTTAACAGACTCTGCAGAATCCCTGGGGAACAACAGTTAAGATGGGGGAGGGGGGGCCCTACAGGCTCTGGAGCCCTGGGGCAATTGCCTATTTTTTACTATGTAGCTCCGGCCCTGCCGGACCCCCTACAGTATTCCTTTAAATAACACTTTATATTAATTCCACATATTAATAGAAACATCTACATAACTATTGTCAACACCTTTATCAACTATTGTATTGTGGATTAAAAAGCATTCTTTATATACCAATGTTCAAGGCATTCACACTATCAGGACCCCATGAGCAGAGGGGCCCCTCAGGACATCATAGTAAACTCACTTCAACTCGTAATAAAAAGACACATTCATTCACATACATTGACAAAAATAAATATGTTACAAAACTACCATTTAACCTTGAAAGAAATGTAAGGCACAACATCAAACAGCACTTACTTGCTCAATCGCAAACCATTCTGAATCAGCTCCTCTTTCACATTAGACAACGCATGCAGGAGCCTTTCTCCTGCACGCGTTGTCTGCCTGCGGCGTGCCGTCGGGTATCTGCGGTGCGACGCAATCAGCGGTGGTAGCTGGTAATTAAACCCGACGGAAACCGCCGGCTCGTGGGTGCGTTGGATGAAAAACTGCGCCCGGGTGCGTCGGAACCGCAACGCATCGAAACGCAGCGTCGGGTGTGAAAGGTGTGAAAGGTAAAATGAAAGTCTATGGACTTTAATCTTACCTTGGTTAACGCAAACGGCTGCCGTTTGCGTTAACGCACAAAATCTGCCCTAATGTGAAAGAGCCCTAAGCAAAGCTTATAAAGGCCAAAAGCACCTGTTAATTGTCAACTACTTTATTTCATTAACATCATTATCACAAACACATGGTTAATTGATTGCGCACGCGCAGCACGTAGTGGTCTACGCGCGCAAAAAACTTTGCACGCGTAAAGCCACCGCGCAGGTCTATGCATTTGACAAGTTCATATCGCGTGATTTGTATTGAGTACGCGCGATCGGACGCCTGCTCACGCGGAAACAGTGTCATCACGCGATGCGGCTCATTTACGCACAAAGCGTTTTTTTATTACGCGCGTAAACATTTACGCGCAAAGCTTATTTTATCATGCCTAAACTGATTTTAGGCGTGATAAGGGGCAATTCACCAGCGTGCAAACACTTTGCACTGCTTTGTGAATCAGGCCCAATATATTAGCAAGGCGGACAGTGGGGCAGAGGTGACGTGGCCGCCGGACGGTGTGCGCATGAGCGGGCCGTCCGAGAAGGCGGGGGATTGAGCGGAGTGAGTCAGAGCCTACCCTCACTGCCGCATCCGCAGCGGACATGTTGGTTAAGGGAAGAGGGGAGGTTGGTTTAGACGGGGGATACTCTGGTAGTGAGAATAAGGTTAAAGTAAAAAGGGTTAAATTAAAAAGGTACTTATAACATTTTCTAAATATTATTAAATAATTAGTAAGTGTAGTAACAGTTAAAAAGCGGAATATAACCCTGCATTTCAACTTTGCTCTAAAACATTATTTACAGCATATTATATGCATAAAGCATTTTTTTTTACTAGACCAGCATTGGAAGGGTTAAACACAGAGGTTTTAAGTTCCGTGCAGACGTTCAGATAGTTACATTCTATTTAGTTATATGTATATATTTAGAAATGTTACACACTCTTTGGCTGTCCTCCAACTCCTTCTCAGTGAGAGAGATGAGTCACAATAAACACTTAGATACATTTGTGTAAACAAAAAGTATCTAACTCAAGTTCGGATGCGTCTGCAAAATTCTCCAGGGACTTTAAAGCCCTGTGTAACCCTTCCAATGCTGGTCTAGTAAAAAAAAATGCTGGTTGCATATAATATACTGTAAATAATGTTTTAGAGCAAAGTTGAAATGCAGGGTTATATTCCGCTTTAAATATGGAATACAGTTCTGCTGCTGGGGAAACTCTGATAAGAGCGCTGCTGACACCTGCTGGTAAATATAGGGAAATGCACGCAGTGTGCATTTAACATGTAATTGATACCAATGTTGTTACAAGAAGCTGTAAATCAACCAACAGGTGTGTTAATTAATTTGTTCAAACAAGGCCAGTGGATTAAAAAAAACATGTAACATAAAAACAGAATCTAAACAGTAAAAGATGTATGTGTCTAAATCATGCAGTAAAAACATAAAAATGATAGTATATACATAATTGAAACTTCATAAAACGAATAAAACATTATTGTTACACGTGACACTCGTCTATGAGGTGTCTCGTGTATATGAATGCTTTCGATAGACTTGTTCTAAGATAAAAGGACGATTTAAGAGGATAAAACGAAGACTGATGAGATAATTGGTTAATACATTTTCTCCAACTGTTCGTTTAGACCACCCGGAGTTAGGGATTTCAAGATCTGTATCCAATACATCCCACGTGATTTTAAGAGCTCAAAAGAGTTGGACCGGTTGTGTGGAATGGTTTCGATCAGTGTAATACGAAAAAATTCCGGATTGCTATAGTGGTGGGTGTTGAAGTGACTTGACACGCTGTGGAGGGGGTATTTATTAAGTATGCTTCTTTTATGCTGTCCTATTCTACATCTTGCGGGTTGGGTGGTTCTGCCCACATACTGGAGCTGGCACAGGCATGAGATAACATAAATTATGTATTTTGATTCGCAGGTGATACGAGATCTAATCTGGTATTCTAGGTTAGTGACCTGCGATCGGAATGAGGTAGTTTGGTGGATGAATTTACAGGCTAGACACCTCTTGTGGTTGCAAGCACTGGAACCCTGTGGTGAACCAGTGGGAATGGGGTCTGTATGAGGTGTGCGTAATTTACTGGGGGCTAATATGCCACGAAGGTTGGGGGCACGTCCATAGGTGACTGCTGGTTTGGGGGTTAAGATGGATCGGAGGTGGGGATCTTGTAAGAGGATTTCCCGCCTCTTGTTTAAGATATTGCGAATAGATGTGTGTTGAGCGCTGTACTTAATTATGAATCGGGGTGTGTCATTTATTTGGGAGTTGAGAGTCGGTTGTGGTGGGTTCAGACTTTTGGCTTTTTGATGTGCGTCTTGTAATAGTTTTTTCAGGTACTTGCGGTCTGTAAATTTCTTAGTTAAGACTTTGGATTGGGTGTTGTATACCTGTATGTCTGTGCAGTTACGATGAATTCTCTTGTATTGACTGTAAGGAGTATTTTTGGTCCAGGGGCGATGGTGAAAACTGTGGTAGTGTATGTAGTTGTTGGCATCTACGGGTTTGAAGAAGGTTTTGGTTTTGATTCGAGATGAGTCAGTGTAAAGAACAAGGTCCAGAAATTCAATGGAACTGGGGTCTACCTCATAGATGAGTGTCACGTGTAACAACAATGTTTTATTCGTTTTATGAAGTTTCAATTATGTATCTACTATTATTTTTATGTTTTTACTGCATGATTTAGACACGTACATCTTTAATACACTGTCCTTCATTGAACAAATTAATTAACACACCTGTTGGTTGATTTACAGCTTCTTGTAACAACATTGGTATCAATTACATGTTAAATGCACACTGCGTGCATTTCCCTATATTTACCAGCAGGTGTCAGCAGCGCTCTTATCAGAGTTTCCCTGGACTCCTCAAAGTTCTACAACTACACTATAATGTCCATTTCCAGGTAAGATTGTATATTTTTTTTGGTATGTGCATGGGCGTCCGCAAAAAAATTTCCGGGGGGGGGCAAAAAGTGGGGAGCAAAAAGTGCCGCGCCGCAAATCTGGGTTGGTGTTGGAGCTACGTCATGCGGCGCGCGTAGCGTGGGTGTGGTCATGAACCAGAATGTGGGTGTGGTCGTGGGTGGAGACAAGTTTACATGAACTAAGCAATGGTGGGACATTAGATTAGGACAGTGGTGGCGAACCTTTTGGAGGTCGAGTGTCCAAACTGCAAAGTCACTTTACTATCACAAAGTGCCAACAGCAATTTAAACTAAATTCAAACGTTTTAACTCATACATGAACATTATGGAAAATTAAGTTGAAAATAAACTGTGAAGATAAACAATTTCATCCATAGTACTCCTGAAAAAATTATTCATTTTTTTTAGAACCTCCCAGTTTCATTTTCTGTTTTAAAAAGCGGAAAAAGTAGGTTTAATGCTATTGTCTCATATGATGATGATTCAGCTCTTTCCATAGTCTCGCAGTTAGCAATCATGTGACCCCCAACAAGACAAATTCAGCAATCATGAGCCCCCCCCCCCCCCCCCATCAAGACAAATTCAGCAATCATGAGGCCCCCAACATGACCAACTTAGCAATCATGAGGCCCCCAACAAGACAAATTCAGCAATCTTGAGGCCCCCAACAAACCATGAGGCCCGCAACAAGACAAATTCAGCAGTCATGAGGCACATAAATAGACAGCTTTTCACATAAATAGGCAGAATGCCCCCTTAATATGTAGACACCTCTCACCTGGCAGCAGTTCCCCAAAATACACTCAATCTGACAGCAGTGGTTCCCCAAAAATAGGTAGCCCCAGGTCTATAGGTGTGGCCAGCGGTATAGATGTCCCCAGAACTGGTAGCCAGGGGTAGAGATGTCCCCAGAACAGGTAGCCAGGGGTATATGTGCCCAGTATATGTAGTCAGGGGTATATGTGCCCAGTATATGTAGGCAGGGGTATATGTGCCCAGTATATGTAGGCAGGGGTATATGTGCCCAGTATATGTAGGCAGGGGTATATGTGCCCAGTATATGTAGGCAGAGGTATATGTGCCCAGTATATGTAGGCAGGGGTATATGTGCCCAGTATATGTAGGCAGGGGTATATGTCCCCAGTATATGTAGGCAGGGGTATATGTCCCAGTATATGTAGGCAGGGGTATATGTCCCAGTATATGTAGCCAGGGGAATATGTCCCAGTATATGTAGGCAGGGGTATATGTCCCAGTATATGTAGGCAGGGGTATATGTCCCAGTATATGTAGCCAGGGGGATATGTCCCAGTATATGTAGCCAGGGGGATATGTCCCAGTATATGTAGCCAGGGGGATATGTCTCAGTATATGTAGGCAGGGGTATATGTCCCAGTATATGTAGGCAGGGGGTATATGTCCCAGTATATGTAGGCAGGGGTATATGTCCCAGTATATGTAGGCAGGGGTATATGTCCCAGTATATGTAGCCAGGGGGATATGTCCCAGTATATGTAGCCAGGGGGATATGTCCCAGTATATGTAGCCAGGGGGATATGTCTCAGTATATGTAGGCAGGGGTATATGTCCCAGTATATGTAGGCAGGGGGTATATGTCCCAGTATATGTAGGCAGGGGTATATGTCCCAGTATATGTAGCCAGGGGGATATGTCCCGGTATATGTAGGCAGGGGTATATGTCCCTAGAAAAAGTTGCCATGTGTGCCCCAGCAGGAGGGGAGCAGCGCAGTGAAGAGGGAGAGCTATGGGCACTCACCTTAGGGGGCTCTCCCTCCCTCTCTCGCTCTCCCCTCCGGAGTCCGTAATGAAGTGTGCAGCGGCTGGGCAGCGGGCGGAACTTACCTCCTCTCGTCGCACGCGCCGGATGGATTAGCCGCTACTCTGGTCTGATCCAGACCAGAGTGCGGCACCAGAACTTCCGGCACAGGAGCGAGATGAGGTAAGTTCCGCCCGCTGCCCAGCCGCTGCACACTTCATTCCGGAGGGGACAGCGAGGGAGAGAGAGCCCCTTAAGGTGAGGGAAGGGGGGGGAAGACGTCCGCCCTTCCCCACTGTGCCCATAGCTCTCTCTCTTGTTTTGCCGTATGTGCGGACGCCCATAGGTATGTGTTTAAAAGTGGATCCAACATAAACTTTAACTAATGGTATAATTGTGTTCCTACCACATAGTTTATAGTGCATTCCTCAAGGCAAATACTAAGTTTGATTGTTTATCAGCCTGTGACAATGTGACAAATAGAACATGGGTGACCTCATTGTATCACAGGAAAAAAATTATCATAAATTGTTAAAGCTTTTAGCACATAGATATGCTGTGTAAAATCTATAAAGTGTTTATGAAATATCTATAGACAATATATTTGTTATCAATGTTTTTTTTTTCTTGGGTCTGTTTTTTTTAAATTTTTGGTTCTTCTTGTTTGTATTGTAGCTTTTATGTTCTGCTGGATTTGGTGAGAGCTTATCTCACCAAGGTTCACACTAATTTTCGGCAGACCATATCTGCGGAGGAAAAGCTGTTGTTGACCTTGAGGTATGTTGATTGTAGTTATTGTATATTGGTCATGTGTGTATGTTTTATTTACATGTATTGTATTTTACAATGATTTTTATTTTGTGTTTGTTTTGTTTTTCAGATACCATGCAACAGGCCAGTCCTTTTCCTCTCTGCATTTTTGTTTTTGGCTGTGGGTGTCGACGATCAGCTAAATAGTGCGCGACACATGCCGAGCCATCTGGTTGCGGGTGGCACCTAGGCATCTTCGCCCACTGGAGGAAGGACATTGGCAAGAAATTGCCAAATTGTTTTGGGAGAACACCAAATTCCCCAACTGCCTAAGTGCCATTGATGGCAAACACATACAAGACAAGACAAGACAAATAACATTTATATTGCGCTTTTCTCCTTGCGGACTCAAAGCGCCAGAGCAGAGCAGCAGCCACTAGGGCGCGCTCTATTGGCAGTAGCAGTGTTAGGGAGACTTGCCAAAGGTCTCCTACTGAATTAGTGCTGGCTTACTGAACAGGCAGAGCCGAGATTCGAACCCTGGTCTCCTGTGTCAGAGGCAGAGCCCTTAACCATTACACCATCAGCCAACATACGGCTAGTCATGCCTCCGTTCAGTGGCAGCCGTTATTATAATTACAAGAAATATTTTTCTCTTGTTTTGATGGCTATAGCTGAATGCCAAGTCAAGGTTCATTTACATTGATGTGGGGTCATTTGGGAGTTCAAGTGACTCTTGTCTTTCATCATTCCAATTTTTACCGCAACATGATGAATGATAACTTGAATTTCCCAGCCCCCACGCCTTGGCCTGGCACAACTGGTTCTTCTCCGCCGTTCACTCTCATTGGCGATGAGGCCTTCGGACTGAGCCAACAACTTATGCACCCTTTTTCTGGGCGGTATTTGTCTGCAGATCGCAGCAATCGTACCATATTTAATTTTCGGTTGTCCCGGGCAAGGCAGGTTGTAGAGTGTGCTTTTGGTATTTTGGCAAATAAATGGCGAGTTTTGCACACCTCCATTAACCTGAATGTATCCAACGCCATCTGAACAATTTTGTTTTGGATATAGAAGGCCTGATGTCAGCAATGTCTGCCATCTGCGCGATGTCCGGGCAAACCCACCACGGGGTACAGTGGATTGTTTGTCACTCCGTGATGATATGGTGAATTGTTTTTTGCATGAGGGGAGAGTTGATTGGCAGGACAATTAGCCTTTTTTTTTTTTTTTTACATGCACATGTACACAAGTTTTTGATTGCCAGTTATTGTAGTAGGTATTTAAAATTAAATAGTGTAGGGTCCCCTCTATGAGATAAGGTTTATCATTGGCAGAGGGGCTTAACCACATTCATGTTAAATTGTGGGACCAACAATCTCGCAGTAATTAAACTCCTGTATTTGGTAAGTATATAATAATGAAATATGGAAAAATAGTACTTGAATGTGCATTATACTTTATGTGATCTTTGATGAATGCGCCTTTATCATAGCATTCGATATAGATTACTAGATTTTTTGGACGTTCCATTATGCGAAGAAAACTGTGCATTACTGATACACAAAACGTCATCACCGTCAGGTCAGACAAATGTAAATGAATATCTTTTTTTTTTTTATAACAAACTTTATTTGAATTTTTCTTTGACCAACAATGTTAAGATCTTGTTTACAGAAGTGCAATAGTAACAGGCTTCAAGAGAAAAATACAATAATCTCACTTCCTTATTGTAAAGACACAGTACACATATTGCAGAATAGAATATAGTAACTTGTCATTTTATATTGCGTCTCTTTTGTTTCGGTCATTCCGGCCAAAACTCTTTCAACCCCCAGTCCCTCCCTACCCTCCCCCCTCCCCTGTCATCTCCGATTTCCCTTTAACTGGTAGGATAATTCCTATGTCACCTCTAATCTCTCCAAAGTGCCTATTAGTTGCTCTGTTAAGTACCACTTAGTATCTTTGAAAGGGGACACAATCTCGTTTAGTTCTTTCTTGGTGAAGGACTTCAATATAAACTGTCTCCACGTTTTAAAGAAGGATTTTTTATTTTTTTTTATCTTTATGCGTTAGAGCATCCAACCAATTTATTCTAAATAAATGAATGAGTTCCTCCTTAACATCCCACACTGTAGGAGCACTAGAGTAAATCCATTTGTTGAGAATCACCTTTCGGGCAGCCATTAATATTAAGTGTGCTAGTTTGGACATGGAAACGTGAGATGTCGAGGGACTTCCCGAGGAAGAAGGTTGTGGTGGTGTAACGATTGTGGAATTCTTTCCGTGGTCAGCACACAGGATGCACGCTGACACTGCGGAAATCCTCCACAAGTGTATAATCTGAGAGAACCCAGCAAAAGGTGCAATGCACCTGTAGAGGGGAATTCCTGCTGGCAGTTGGAGCCGTGGAGTGCAGAGGAACAGATCCTCTGCACAGCCACAGATGCCAGGTAGGAATTGTACGAATTCTCACCAAGTGAGAACGCAATCGCAAGAGATGTGATTGCCAATGAGAATGAGCACAGGGACAGAATGTATGTGTGTGCACCAATCTAAGTCCAGAATTCAAATATACCAGCACTCCAGTTTTCTCAAAGAATCACGCTCTTTTAATGAGCTAGCATATCCACAGAAATGACCGACAATTGTTTCGGGGCCTCGCAGGGTCCCCCTTTCTCAAGGCGTGTGTGGTTTCTCACACGCCTTGAGAAAGGGGGACCCTGCGAGGCCCCGAAACAATTGTCGGTCATTTCTGTGGATATGCTAGCTCATTAAAAGAGCGTGATTCTTTGAGAAAACTGGAGTGCTGGTATATTTGAATTCTGGACTTAGACTTTGGTGGTTTGCCTATACCACAATACCAAGCACCCTATTTTAGATGGTGTGCCCAGTCACAACTTCTCTTGTTTCTGTGCACCAATCTAGTCGCGAACCCGCGACGGTAAACACACAACAGCAGAAACAAAGTAGGAATGCAATCGTGAGAGAGGCAATTGCCAGAAGTGACACAAGACTGAGCAAGACAGAGCACGAGAGTAGCAAAGGCACAGCAAACTACAATGAGAAGATAAGGAAAATAACAAACGCTAGCTAAACGCGAACACCGCACTCATTCGCAACAGCGAACGCGTTTACTGCATGGTCTCCGCACGATAAGCGCAACAGAGACAAGCACGCCACCCTAACTAACCAACGCCACACAAACGCGAAACAGAGAACGCGAACGCTTGCTTAACGGTTACCCCACCGAGCCTACAGCAAGCGTTCGTATCAGACAAGACAGAGAGAAGGAACAGCCAGCAGCAACCGCAGCTCTGGCCTACACTCCCAGACAGAGTTTAAAAGGAACCACCGCTGCTACCACTAGAGCGAGTGCGATCCAGACAGACAAATTAACAGAAACAGGAATAGGTAAAATAGGATCCACCGCTCTTCCGCCAGAGCGAGTGCGATCTAGGTTCAGAGACAGGACAGGAAGGGTCCACTGCTCTTTCCGCCAGAGCGAGTGTGAACCAAGTAGGGAAACAGAGTTAGCAGGATCCACTGCTCTTTCCGTTAGAGCAAGTGTGATCCAAGTACAGAAACAGGCTAGCAGGATCCACTGCTCTTTCCGCCAGAGCAAGTGTGATCCAAGTTCTGGAACAAACGATTCACCATCGCTCACCGCTGGCGGCAGTGCAATCGCAAGGACAAACAGAAGACAGAACAAGCAATACAAATAATACAACCTGACTGTACTAGAGGGATGCCTAATGCAGTCCTCAGGAATACTCTAAGATAATCTTTAGCAAACAATAGCAAGGCTGACACTCCAGGAGTGTTTCAACAGTAACAAACCATGATGACCAGCAAAGGATTGTGGGATCACATGGTATTTATGCTGCAAGCCTTCAAGGGAGGCAATTTGCATAATCAGTATATGCAAATTCCTCAGCAGCAGAGCAGGTCTGAAGCTTGCAAAGCAAAGACAGGTTTATTATCCAGAGACCTGCATCCCACAGACTCAAGGAATGGTCAAACAGCTGTCTGCCTGTTCAGCCAGCTGAGCGGATCATTACAGGTGGGTTATAATGAAATAGCATCAAAAGAGGATCAATTTCTGGTTTAATTTTACAAATTGTATCTAAAGTTTACTATTTTAACCCAGAAAGCTGAAATTACTGGGCATGTCCATAAGCAATGGAACAGGTGCGCCTCTGGAAAAGTACATTTGGGATATATAGGGGAGTAATGAGAGGGGGGACTTTATATATTATATTGAACGCATATATGGCTTTATGAATACGTTTTAATTGTGATTCTCTCCAATTTTCCCCTAAAATCAAATTATGAGCCATACGGTACCCCTCCAAAAAAATGTTTTCTATATCCTCCCCCGGAATATCCCTCGACCACCTCACCAAATTATTGGTAGCTTTAATTGTGATGCGAATCTTCTGTAAATTTGATTGTATTACTGATAGGGATAGCCTAGAAGTTTGTGGGGAAAGGAATTTATCAAATTCATTTAAGGAATAAATCAGTGGTGATTTGCCTCCCTCATCTCGGACATATGACTGAAGCTGACCAAAGTATAGGAAATGGTGTTTGGGAATGCCGTATTTTGAGCGGATCTCAAGAAAAGGAATATCTGTTTTTTTGGCATGCTTGTTTATGGGTATATATTTATGTTTTTTTTGTAGGCATTGGCATCGCATAATAGGCTATTAATGTTTTTTATTAACAATAACAAATAATAACATCATACATATCACTGTCACTACAGTGTCACTTTTACACATGTGATTGTATGTGTTGCTTTTAGAATGTGTGCACTTATTGTTTCTTTGTCTCTTTTTAGATCATGATTTCGTCACAGTACGATCTGGTGTGGAGACGGTAGGGCAAGAGGCGAATCCTGCTGCGAGTCCAGAGATGCCTTCTTGATCGCGTCCACAATTACCATCCAGTGAAAGCGATCAAGAAGAGGTGGTCCAATTTGAAGGGGCGTGATCCAGAGTTTGTGGGCCACATTCGGCGCAACTTGGCACGAGGTAATTTTGAACCACTTGGCATCCACACCTTGTTTTTGCCTTATGGCCCATAGCAATTTGTTACGTTTTCAGTGTTGTATAGAACATTTTTTTTTAAAATGACTATGGTTATGTTGTTAAACACCATATCATGATTTTTTAATCCCCCCAGTATAGATAGAGAGATGCTTCTCCATTATTAACGGTCCTCTTTATAGACATTTGTGTCCCCGATATCAGGTAATTCCTCCTGCAGGTGCCCAGATGATCTCCAGTATACAATTACCACGAAACCCCAGCTAAACAAACGCCCCACAGTGTGATCAACAACCACCATTTAAATATTATAAACACCTCACCCAGAATCCAAAGCCAGATTTCAGCACTCCCCCACCCCCCAAAAAAAGGCAGCCCCCTCCCTGCTCAAATTGTTACAACAAAACATCAGCAAGCAGCCTCTCTCACCTTACCTTGTTCATGCAACCATCCTGCAGGCCCAGCCTCCGTTCCCCCCTCTGCACTCAGAAGCATAATGGCTGATAACCGCTTTACGACTTGATTACATCATCAAGGCAAGATCTCTTTAATACTCATCACAGTGATGAGAAAAGAGCATGTTACAGAAACTTGGCCTACAACATGTTTGGATGAAGAAGGTAAGGTGAGAGAGGCTGTCTGCTGATGTGTATTTTGGTAATTTTTCAATGGTTGGTAAAATATGAAGGATGTCAGCTGTTGCCTATAGGTGTCATACTTCATGCGCAGGGGTGTGTAATTCTCTTAAAGAAAACATGTTTTGTTTTGACAATTAGTAGCTAACAGTGCAGCTAACAGTGCCTGGGTTGGGCTCAGCAGTCTGGCTGATTGTGCACAGCAGGCCTGCATTGTTACATTATACTTGTACGTCCTTGTGATTTTGATGAACTCACTGCTGTCGCACATATAGTCTATATCTGTTAGGAGTGGTAATAATAGATTGTGGACATGATATTGACATAGCAGTGTCAATGTGTATGTTAAATACTTTATTACAACATGTGTGTTTGTTTGATGTACACAGCGTCACGACACAGGAGGGCATGGATGGCTGGTCAGCCACAACACCTGTGGGCCCGGCCCAACAACAACCAGCAGGCCAAGGAGGTAGGCAGGGCCATTTCACCATCTGCTAGTGAGGAGGAAGAGGAGGAGGAGGAAGACTTGTAATTTTTAATATTTTTGTATTTATGTTACATTTCTTATGTTTGTAAAAATCACAATTGAAAAAAACAAACACGTTTTATAAAAGTTTTTAAAACTTCAAACCTTGTTTACTTCCTTTATAATAAGTTCACATGTACCTGTACACAAAGATAATGTGCATACACACCACATACAAACTACAGCGAGAAACAAATGAAGTACAGTGTGTTTCATTGTATTTGTAATCCACGTCCAGGCCATTCTTTGATCCTCCATGTGCGTGTATTACCAAAAAAATAAAAATCTCTCTGCCTGTTCACTTCCAATGTAATACATATGGCAGTTTGAGAGCAGAAAAGGAGGCACAATGTAATGGTGGGGGATGTTTGCACAATGAACATGCTGTTTGTTGTAATGCCATTTTTTAAAATAAAATTACATTGCAAACATTGCTAACTATATGTGTGTTACCAACATAGGGGCAAGCACCGGTCATAAATCATCAAAGCTTCAAAAATAATTCTATCTAAACTATGTGTGCAGAAGGGGATTTTACAGAACTGCAACAACCAAAATAAAGACTTATCCCCACAGAGACAGCACCACACAAGTTTAAGCAAAGTAACAAAAGCTTTATTGTATAACAATTAGGTTCCAACAATAAAATCTATTAAAATGAATAATCCAGGATAGCACACCATTATAATAAATAAACATGATATATGAATAAAATATTACATACAATCATGAATCGGCTTCCAAATAGTGATAAATGATGAATATCACCCCATAAATAGAGCATTGCACAAAAAGACACCAGCTATGGCCTCAATGAACCGCACCACATCAGACATGAATCATATAGAAAAAAATACATCCTTTATTTATCAATCCACAAACAATTAAAACATACTTAAAAA
This sequence comes from Hyperolius riggenbachi, assembly GCF_040937935.1. Lineage (NCBI taxonomy): Eukaryota > Metazoa > Chordata > Amphibia > Anura > Hyperoliidae > Hyperolius > Hyperolius riggenbachi. Next base: position 125,550,993 of record NC_090657.1, on the reverse strand, counting down.
CAGGTGGGGAATGGCATGTAAACCCAGATTGTCGGAGAACCGGCAGGGATTTGAAGTGCTAATATTGTGTGTGACACACCACTAAGGGTGTGAACCATAATTGGTGACACACTGATGTGATGAGTGAACGTTGGGGCTGCAAAGTACACAGCATAAATAGCAAAAACAAGGGACCAAAGTGCAAAGTGCATACAACAATATATAATTGAACAACAATCATGGAAAAACCACACATAAAACCACTGAGGTGATCACTGTATAACTGGATGTAATACAGTGAAATAACAAACAACAACTGATCAATATCAAACCAATGTTCAGATAAAGTGAAGGAGAAATCCCCTGAAATTGTAAGGCAAGTAAAGAGTAGTGATAGACATGTTAGTGAAACATGTACCCAATCAAGTGAAGAAACCTACCAGTAATGAAGTAGCTCCACGGGTCCCCCACCGCTGCTATCGCGATTCGCCACGTTATGTGGCTTTCTCAAAGCTACTGTGTTACCTCCTGCAGCCATTTTATCCTAATCCAAGAGGAGGGGAGGAGGGAATGGACGCCCGAACGTAGCGTGGCCACGCTACTGCCTCCATCACTCCACGCTGCTGAGCAGCGTGAGAGCTCTGTCGGCTCCCGTACCTATGGTGGCCGCATTGTGGCCAAAAAAGTATAACACGTACATAAAATAATAACTGTCGGAACCACATTATCATGTTTAAACAATAGCAAACTATGTAGATAATGTACAATTAAATAAGCACATGCAATCCTGAATTTAGAACGTCCAAGTGGACCAGTCCATATAAGAAACACTGCATAGACAATCCAACATCCTCTTCAGGGGTCCAGAATCTGTAGAGAAGTCCTGTCAGAGATTCTTCCTTACTTCAGACAGAGATAAGGGATGTATACTGTCCAAAATGATCATGTGTATAATCTGCAACTAGAAATAACACATTAAATATGATGCAGTGAAATGAAAACATCCACAATTGTCTATGCAGTGTTTCTTATATGGACTGGTCCACTTGGACGTTCTAAATTCAGGATTGCATGTGCTTATTTAATTGTACATTATCTACATAGTTTGCTATTGTTTAAACATGATAATGTGGTTCCGACAGTTATTATTTTATCTTGGGAGTAGCCTTGATTTATCTGACCAGTTTGAGGTCATCTGTAATGTACCCATGTACCAATTGGTTGTTGCGCTCTTTTCTAGTACTGTGGTAATGTATAGATAAGGAAATAATAATACAAATGTTCCTTATAATTTCTTCTTTATACTACATTTCCTTTATCCTTTGTCTTTCCCTTTCATTCTTTTTACATAGAGTATGTGTAGTTCTTTTTTGCAGCCAGTAGATGGGGTGGGTGTGCACATAGTTAATATTGTCTTGCAGGTTTGTATTATTTCATGCTTTAAAACCTGCAGTCTATTTTTAGACTCTAGATGGCGCCTATGCGTATGTTTACTCTAGAGTCACGTACGAACGTACGTGTTATACTTTTTTGGCCACAATGCGGCCACCATAGGTACGGGAGCCGACAGAGCTCTCACGCTGCTCAGCAGCGTGGAGTGATGGAGGCAGTAGCGTGGCCACGCTACGTTCGGGCGTCCATTCCCTCCTTCCCTCCTCTTGGATTAGGATAAAATGGCTGCAGGAGGTAACACAGTAGCTTTGAGAAAGCCACATAACGTGGCGAATCGCGATAGCAGCGGTGGGGGACCCGTGGAGCTACTTCATTACTGGTAGGTTTCTTCACTTGATTGGGTACATGTTTCACTAACATGTCTATCACTACTCTTTACTTGCCTTACAATTTCAGGGGATTTCTCCTTCACTCTATCTGAACATTGGTTTGATATTGATCAGTTGTTGTTTGTTATTTCACTGTATTACATCCAGTTATACAGTGATCACCTCAGTGGTTTTATGTGTGGTTTTTCCATTATTGTTGTTCAATTATATATAGTTGTATGCACTTTGCACTTTGGTCCCTTGTTTTTGCTATTTATGCTGTGTACTTTGCAGCCCCAACGTTCACTCATCACATCAGTGTGTCACCAATTATGGTTCACACCCTTAGTGGTGTGTCACACACAATATTAGCACTTCAAATCCCTGCCGGTTCTCCGACAATCTGGGTTTACATGCCATTCCTCACCTGTTTTTAAGTATGTTTTAATTGTTTGTGGATTGATAAATAAAGGATGTATTTTTTTCTATATGATTCATGTCTGATGTGGTGCGGTTCATTGAGGCCATAGCTGGTGTCTTTTTGTGCAATATTGTATCTTATTGGCCATTCTGCACATGTCAGGGTTCCTCCAAAATTATAGATAGGACTGTACCAATGTTATGGATGGTGCTCCCCAAATTGTTGTATTTAGTTCCCATAAATAGAGCAAGCTAAAGTGCTAGTGCTATAACAAAAAAAAGAATCCCCCATAAATGATCACTGTAGGACCTGAAAGAGTTAAACATGGAAGACGAGGGACCCTGTGCACTGAGAAATAGTGAAAAGTGAAAGAGGAGAGCAAAGAGACCAGCGTGAAAAGGTAGTGAGAGGGCTGGACCACGCCAGCTAGGAAACAATGGATGTGACCGACCGTGTCAAAAGGTAGGAAGCTTACCCGAGTGCTGAGGGATAACCGGAAGCAGTGTGATGCCCCTGGAATAGAGCCTTCGCGATTCGCCGCCGATTGCGGCTTCAACTGGGCACCACATGCCCAGTTGAAGCCGCAATCGGCGGCGAAGCACGAAGGCTCTATTCCAGGGGCATCACACTGCTTCCAGTTATCCCTCAGCACTCGGGTAAGCTTCCTACCTTTTAGACACGGTCGTTCACATCCATTGTTTCCTAGGTGGCGCGGTCCAGCCCTCTCACTACCTTTTCACGCTGGTCTCTTTGCTCTCCTCTTTCACTTTTCACTATTTCTCAGTGCACAGGGTCCCTCGTCTTCCTTGTTTAACCCTTTCAGGTCCTACAGTGATCATTTATGGGGGATTCTTCTTTTTGTTATAGCACTAGCACTTTAGCTTGCTCTATTTATGGGGTGATATTCATCATTTATCACTATTTGGAAGCCGATTCATGATTGTATGTAATATTTTATTCATATATCATGTTTATTTATTATAATGGTGTGCTATCCTGGATTATTCATTTTAATTGATTTTATTGTTGGAACTTAATTGTTATACAATAAAGCTTTTGTTACTTTGCTTAAACTTGTGTGGTGCGGTCTCTGTGGGGATAAGTCTTTATTTTGGTTGTTGCAGAACTATATGTGTGTTATCAAAATTAAACATACACTAGATTGTTGGTAATGCAATGGGTTACACATGTCAGTTGTCCTATGCTTTGTGTAGAGGTCTACTAAGTTTTGAGCAACGGACATCCATTACATGTGGTAACACATTTTGACTCCTGTTGCTGTTCCACTTACATGGTCAATGTATGTTGCACACATTCAATAACAATAATAAATAATTTTGACTGTTTATTTCACAGGTAACACAAACAAATAGTATATATATATTTTTTTTTTAGAAAAAACAGTATTATATATACCTTCAATGGCATAGTTGATAGAGAATAAGTTATGATAACCAAAATACATTTTTAGTTTAGATTCTGCATAAATATATATATATATATATATATATATATATATATATATATATATATCTATCATCACTACTATGGTCTTAGTAGAAAACATATACACAAAAAAATTCATATCACAGATAATGTATTTCTCCTTCATCATTAGCAAAATATGTGGGTGTAACATTCCTTGAGTTGTTTTCTGTATCTTCATGGGGATTTTGAGTACAGGGATATTGTTCCAATTGAGGATCTTCATATTGTTGATTGTATGTATATGTATTATACATAGGAAGATGCTGACTTTCTCACTGTAAATATGTGGAGGTAATTTTCTAGGTTCACTAGACATAGGAACATGTGATTGTGATATTTGTGGCCAGAAACTTGATATGTGTAACAGTTGGGTGTCGCAACTCAGATGTCTGATTATTTGGTGATCTGCAGAATCACCAATATTACCAGTATAGCAACACAAAGAGCTGAGTGTATAGTGTTTGGTGCAACCGTAACTTTAATAGTTTTATGAGAGCTCACCAGAGGGCTGGTGAGGTACTATCGGTACACTGACCGTGTAATAGAGTTCAAACTCCAGCAAGCTGGAGATACGATACTGCGGAGACCGGATCCCCCGAGGAGCGGGTGATTCGGAGTGTACTGCAGCCGAGTGGTCACCCGAGGAGCGGGTGACTCAGACCGTACTGCAGCCTAGGAGCAGGAGACACAAACAGTACTGCACTAAAGAATAACTTCACCAGAGGAGCTGGTGAAGCTAGCACCTCACCAGTGGCGAGGGCCCACTGGTGAGTAGAATGGTCTGACAGGCAAGGTTCGGCAACAGAGAGGTAAGTATCGGTACAGAATCGTGAGGCAGGAGAGTAATCGGTAATCAGGCAGAGGTTCAGCAACAGAGAGGTAAGTATCGGTACAGAATCATGAGGCAAGAGAGTAATCGGTAATCAGGCAGAGGTTCAGCAACTAATAAGGCAGATAGGCAGAAGTACAGAATCAGAAAGCAGGATCAGAGTCAGAGTTTTAGCTAAGAGGCATACACAGGAAATCAATACAATACAAGCAATCTCCTAGTCTAGGTGTGAAATCCTTGGCATCAACACCTGGGATCTAGTCTAAGGTCTGAGCGCTAACACGCTATGTATTCACGACAACAGACCACTACCGAATGAAGCCCGGAGGCTTAAGAAGCAGAGGAGACCCCACTGGCACGCCCCTCCGAATCAGCCAATCCTGGGCGCCGTGGGACTCCTCTGATGTCAGCCGACCAGCAGGTCAGCTGACGGGCTTCCTCCTCGCATAAAGGTCCCGTCTGTGCGCGCGCACTCCCGCGCGAGACGGCGACCTCTTAAACAAACGAACGTTCCATCCTCGGCGTCCTAGACGCCGGGAGGATGGATGGCGGCATGGAGGCAGCTGTGGCAGCGGTACTGTTCGCTGCAGCTGCCTCGTGTGTTACAGTACTCCCCCTCTAGGCGTGGACTCCTGACACGCACCACCCGGCCTATCTGGATGCAACCTATGAAACTCCACCCTGAGTTCTTCTGCATGCATGCGAGAGAGTGGTACCCAGGATCTCTCTTCAGGACCATACCCTCTCCAGTGGACCAGATACTGCAAAGAGTTACGCACTCGCCGAGAATCCAGGATCTTTTCTATCTCGTACTCAGGCTCTCCATTAACCACCACAGGGGGGGGGGGGGGAGGGGTGGAATCCATACACACGGCGGGTTTCAAAAGTGATACGTGAAACGTCCTACCACCCCTGAAACTAGGTGGGAGTGACACCATGTAGGTAACTTTATTCACCTTTTTGAGAACAGGATAGGGCCCTATGAATTTAGGACCCAATTTGGCACAGGGCTGTTTCAAGGACAGATGCCGAGTAGAAACCCACACCAAATCTCCCGGTGCAAAATTCCACTCGACAGAACGTCTCTTATCAGCTTGCTTTTTCTGAATGGAAAAGGCTTTTCTCAAATTCTCTTTCACCTTTTTCCAGGTATTCTTCATGGACCCAGACCAATATTCCAGAGCTGGAAATGGTGACGTCACCACTGGCAGTGGTAAAAATGTGGGTGATCTCCCTGTAACAATCTGGAACGGGGAGAACCCTGACGATGCAGACCTCAAGTTATTGTGGGCAAACTCAGCGTAGGGTAAAAACTTAACCCACTCGGTCTGGTTATCAGCCACATAACACCGGAGAAACTGCTCGAGAGCCTGATTTACCCTCTCGGTCTGACCGTTGGTCTGTGGGTGGTAGCCGGAGGAAAATGACAACTTCATCCCCAGAAGGCTTTCCAAAAGTGGGAAGTGAACGGGACTCCCCTATCTGACACCACATCCTGGAGAATCCCATGCAGTCTAAAGATGTGGAGTACGAACAGCTCCGCCTATTTCTGTGCAGAGGGGAATCCGTTCAAGGGGATGAAGTGTGCCATCTTACTAATCCTGTCGACCACCATATGACCGTTTTACCCTCAGAGAGAGGTAGTTCGCCCACGAAATCCATGAACACATGGGTCCAAGGCTCCTCGGGCACTGGAAGAGCCTGTAAGGTGCCTGCAGGAGCTCGCCTAGAAGTCTTGCTTCTGGCACAAACGGCACAGCTTCCATTAAACTCTTTACAATCGGAACTGATTGAGGGCCACCAGACACTCCGACTCAATAATTCCTGGGTACGAGCCACCCCAGGGTGACCAGCACTTTTGTGGGCATGAAATGTCTGCAAGACCTTGAATCTGTACTGGAGGGGAACAAAAAGAACCCCCTCTGGTTTGCCCTCAGGGATTTCTTGTTGAAAAGGGGCCAACTCAGATGCCCAATCCAACACAAACTCTTCCCCAGAGGGTTCCAAATCCTGCTCAACGGTCTCCACTACTTAAGCTTCAGTAGCTGCGAGGGGAACCTGCTCAAGACAATGGACATGGCAGTAAGGTGACCAGCTTATTAACTATTGATATGGAAATAACAGTGGGAGAGTTCATAGGTATTTGCAAAAATAGAAAAATAGCTTTATTGTGACACCAACTCCATCAATGGGTAAACAAATTAAAATCAGTTAAAATTGGCCTGTAATGAGCGCATCTCCTTCCGCACCTAAATCACGCACCCCTCACTCACACACCCCTAAAGGTACCGGTACCAATTTGTCCGCGTCTTCAGAGAGGGGTAGAGAGCAATATGTGCATATACATGAAGGGCAAAGGGAGTCCTCTTCAGCTCGCAAGCTAGATATATATAGGTCCAGAATAATCTCACCACTGGTAGTAGTCCACTCGTTTGGTTACCGCAACTGCGATGTCTCCAGAACAGTTAACCACCTGGGTCACGACCATAGGACGATGTTGGCCCTCAGGCAACGGCTCTACCCGCTCTGCGTGGCTGCATTGCAGCGGGGAATACGCACTGATGCCATATCTGTCTAGCGTAGTTTTGCAGCCAAGAGGAGCGCTCCAAGTCACGTGATTCAGACCCGCCTACCGACGCGTTGCGCCCGCCCACTTGCGAGCTTCGTCAGGGTGTACGTGGCTTGCCATTGGTTACCCAACCCGTTCTTTTGAATCCAGCAACTGCGGGGCGGGGAGTCCTTTAGTGCGTCATAGCCCCGCGTAGCATGCGGAAGTCTATGCGCACCACCTTACATCTTCTCACGTTGCGGATAATCTCCATGGCAACTCTGTTATACTGATGTAGCGTCATGTCCGCGTTCAGGCGGCATTTTTTCCGCGTTCCAGCTTACACAACACTTGCCTTTCGAGTGTTCTCCCGTGCATCCAAACAAAAAGGGTATGTACAGAACTAGTTTATCAAAAGATATATGTCTCTTGTTTATCATAGAGGGATCTCAGACAGTTCTTTGATTTTGGTATATTGCACTACTTAGTAGAGAGTCTCCGGGTAGTATGTCTCATCCCCCTCTCCCTTTCCAGTCAGCAGTGATTCCCCTGAGCACCCCAAGGAGGCCACCATTTATGTGGGTAGAAATGGGGCATAGCTTAGTTCACTATTGAGCCCTGCTGGGCCCATGGCCCCCAGCAGGTAGATCCACCGGCTTTCCTGCTGTTTTAATAGTCTTAGTCTGTCTCCCCCTCTCCTATTCACTGGGATTAGGGCAATTCCCATTGCTTGCAGGCCACTCGGATCGCCAGCATGTTCCTGGCAAAAATGTTCCGCAACAGAACTCTTATATTGTCCATTTTCCTGAAGGCCACTGTTTATATTAGACATATGTTCCATGACTCGTGTTTTTAGCTTGCGAGTAGTTAGTCCCACATATATCTTATGACATGGGCACTCCAGGCGATAAATAACCCATTCACTGTCGCAATTAATAAAGCTCCTGATCTTCCATTGCTTTCTACCTGATGCATCATGAAAGAATTTGGCTTGCACCATTACCTCGCATGCGACACACCTACCACATCTATACATTCCTGCAATTTTACTACGACCTAACCAATTGGTTGTTGCAGTTGGAACATATTGTGAAGTTACCAATGCATCCCTCAAATTCGGAGCACGTTTCGCAAGTAGTGGGCGTTCGCCAACTATTCCCTTCAACTCTGGATCGGTCTGCAATACTGGCCAGTGTTTTGACAGAACATCCTGGATCTGCCTCCAGTTGGCATTATATGGGGTTATGAATCTGGGGGATTCAATCTTTTTATCAGGCTTACTTCTCGGGCGGCCTGTATTTCCAGCCAAGAACTCGTCCCTTGCTCGCATCCTAGCCCTGTGAAAGCCCGTGCAGAGCACATCGTGCCGGTATCCCCGCTCCCGGAAACGGTCATACATGTCCATGGCTTCCTTACCAAAGTCACTCTCGAGTGTACAGTTCCTGCGCAAGCGCAGGAACTGACCATACGGAATTCCGTTTTTTAAGTGACCAGGATGGTGGCTGGCGGCGTGGAGGAGGGTATTGCCTGCAGTAGGTTTACGGAAAGTAGTTTTATGCAAACAATCGCCCCCACGTCTTATATGCAAGTCCAGAAATGAAATCTCCGTTTAATTCGCAATATAAGTCTCCCGCATGTCCCCCCTCCACAATCAAGCTCCCGCATGTCCCCCCTCCACACCACCAGCACATCATCTTATTAACTGTCTGGTATTAACTGTCTGGTACTCCAATCAATGTCCGGCGAGTGCTTTTTTAACCACGGCATCCCCAGGATGACCGTGGATGTGGACATCTCCAACACTAAAAACTGCATTTGCTCCCTGTGCAGGGCCCCAATCTGGCATGACAACAAAGGAGTCTGAGTGATGGTGAGGGGCAGTAGAGAATCGTCCACAGCTGTAATCTTAATCTGTTCCTCCACAGGAATCAAAGGAAACCCAAATTGATCTGCAAAGTCATGGAACAAATTAGACCAGAAAGATCTACTTAAGTGCACATAGGAGATCTCCTTATTCTCTGAACTGACACCACATTTTTCTCATTACAGGTACGCATATGATCTGCATCTGATTTTATATCTGTCTTCATGCAATTTCTCTCTGCAATCAAACAAATCTTGCTTATGTTCAACTTTACCTGCATTGCTTTTAACTTTATGGTACGCAAAAGATCTGCATCTGCATCTGATTTTATATCTGTCTTCATGCAATTTCTCTCTGCAATCAAACAAATCTTGCTTATGTTCAACTTTACCTGCATTGCTTTTAACTTTATGGTACGCATATGATCTGCATCTGCATCTGATTTTATATCTGTCTTCATGCAATTTCTCTCTGCAATCAAACAAATCTTGCTTATGTTCAACTTTACCTGCATTGCTTTTAACTTTATGGTACGCATACATAATTGTGACCATTTCCTGGTGCCAGGCCTTATGCTGCAATGTGTACCTAATTAATTAGTCATAATTTGCATGTCTGTAGACTGACCCAGCCTCCCACAGCCCAGGCCTGGCCATTCACACCTGATCCTCATTCCAGCACTCATCTCCATCCCCTCTGCTGTCTACTTAATCTAGTCTCTAAGTCAGATATGACTTTAGTCAGATGTGCATTAATTTTAAGTGCATGATTTGAAGTGCACAGCTTAAGACCCAAATTAGACCAGAATTGAACCAGAAGGGAACAGAAGGAACTGCCAGGAGACTGGGCACTTGGATCACATGGTCTGCTATTTAACTGTTTTTTAACTGTTTCACCATATGCTTGCTTGTTTCTGCAATTCCTGTTCCTAAACATACCCCACCCTCCTGCTGTCAGCTATCAATCGCCCTGTAGATCCCTTCAGAATGTTTAAAATGTCTTTCTCAACCGCTTCTTTTTGCCTTCTGTTCCTGAAAATCCACATGTCACTTCATCCTCCCACTGTCAGCAACACCATACAGATTGCTCCCTCTCTGCTATCGTCTCCCCTTTTCTCTAGCCACGAACTATTCCTATTTCTGTGCTCACACTACCCCTCCTCTGCTCTCACTAAACCTAACTTGCATACACACAAGTCCCACCCCCACATCTCTCTGCTCTGCCTACTACTCCTTCTGGCTTCTGGGGACATATCACCGAACCCAGGGCCCACTCCTAGACCTCACACTGCTCAGACTACAACTCATTCCACCAATAACAAACCTCACCACCTCCCCTCCCAGAACACCTACAATCTTATTGACATCCCCCTTCTTCCCAGCTCTCCCCTCCCCATATCTGGGGCTCTATGGAACTCCCGCTCCGTTTGTAATAAACTGTCCTTTACTCATGACATGTTTATCTCCAACACTTTCACCTTCCTGGGGCTCACTGAAACATGGATAACTCCATCAGACACGGTGTCTCCAGCTGCTCTATCATATGGTGGTCTAAAATTTAGTCATGCCCCTAGACCTGGTCACAAACATGGAGGGGGGGTGGGGATCCTCTTCTCTGAACACTGTTCCTTTAAGCCACTCACACCACTGCCCGCACTCTCATCCTTTGAAGTTCATGCTGTCCGTCTCTACTCTCCATACCACATTCAGATTGCTATTATCTACCGCCCGCCCGGTCCAGCCTCTACTTTCATTGATCACTTTTCAGCATGGCTTCTCCAGTTCCTCTCCACTGATATACCCTCTATCATCATTGGAGATTTTAATATACCCATCGATACTAATTGCCCTACTGCCACCAAACTGCTCTCTCTCACCTCCTCGTTTGACCTCGCCCAATGGTCCTCCACTTCCACCCACAAAGACAGCCACACTCTTGACCTTGTCTTTACTCGCCTCTGTTCTATTTCAAGCTTTCATAACACTCCGCTTCCCCTCTCAGACCACAACCTTCTTACCTTCTCAATCAATTCTTCTCTACCGTCAACTCCTCCAACACTACACCATACAGTCACGCGCAGGAATTACCGCAACCTGGATGTGAATTCCCTGACTGAGGCCTTGCAACCTCTAAGTACCCTGTCTTCCTACACTGACCCTGAGGCAGCATCCAGTTACTTATTTAATGTAGTCTCCTCTGCCATGAATTCAGCCGTTCCACTCACCACCACCCGCCCCCGCCAAACTAACCGGCAGCCCTGGCTCACTGAACAAATCAAACAGCTGAAAAGGCACTCCAGGGTGGCAGAAAGATGCTGGAGAAAAAGCGCTGCTGTAGAAGACTTCAATCACTATAAACAAACTATGCAGGAGCTCAGGGATGCCCTCACTTCTGCTAAGCAGTCTTATTTCTCCTCGCTCATTTCCTCACAGTCCCACAACCCAAAACAATTGTTCAACACCTTTAACTCCCTACTTCGTCCCCCACCTCCTCCCCCTACCACATGTCTGTCAGCCAACAACTTTGCATCATACTTTACAAGCAAGATTGATGCAATACGTAATAGCTTCAACGCGCAACCATTTTTACCAGCACAGCCGTCACCTATAAATTCCTTCTGTCCGCCTGCACCCTCACCCACCACTAACTGCCTTCCCCCCGCTCCACAAGACCAGTCTCCCACTCTAACATCTTTCACCACACTAACTGAACAGTGTCTTTCCTCACTAATCTCCAAAGCGCATCTCACTACCTGTGCCCTGGACCCCATTCCCTCTCATCTAATCCCCCAGCTTTCCTCCTCCTTTAATCCCGCTCTAATAACTCTATTCAACCTTTCTATCTCCACTGGCACTTTTCCTTCCTTATTCAAACAAGCTATCATCACACCACTAATCAAAAAACCCTCTCTTGATCCAACTTCTCTATCCAACTACCGTCCTGTCTCGCTCCTCCCCTTTGCTTCTAAACTGCTGGAACGTCACATCCATTCAGAATTGTCTGCCTTTCTCTCTACCAACTCCTTACTTGACCCCTTTCAATCTGGATTCCGCACACACCATTCCACTGAAACTGCCCTCACGAAAGTTGCTAATGACCTACTGGTAGCTAAATCCAAAGGCCAGTTCTCCATTCTAATACTCCTTGACCTTTCCTCTGCCTTTGACACGGTTGATCATGCTCTGCTTCTGCAGACACTGTCATCTTTAGGAATCAAGGGACAAGCACATTCCTGGATCTCCTCTTATCTCTCTGGACGCTCTTACACTGTCTCCTTCTCTAACACCAAGTCCTCTCCACACCCACTGTCTGTTGGTGTACCTCAAGGCTCTGTTCTTGGGCCACTTCTTTTCTCAATCTACACCCGTGGCCTGGGACAACTAATTAACTCTTTTGGCTTCCAGTATCACCTCTATGCGGATGACACCCAAATCTATCTCTCAGCTCCTGACCTGTCCTCACTACTATCCAGAGTCCCCGACTGTCTACGTGCCATTTCTGCATTCATGTCCTCCCGCTTCCTCAAACTCAACATGACTAAAACGGAAATTGTGATTTTTCCACCATTGCTATCTACACCCCCACCAATTGCAACCATAACGGTAGACAACACCCCAATAACCTCAACCACTAAGGCCCGCTGCTTGGGGGTTATACTTGACTCAGAGCTCTCCTTTAAACCTCACATTGCCTCATTAACCACCACCTGCTATTTCCAGCTCAAAAATATATTCCGTATCCGTCCCTTCCTCACACAAGAGGCCACCAAAATGCTTGTTCATGCCTTAATCATCTCCCGCCTAGACTACTGCAACACCCTGCTCTGTGGCCTACCAAAAAACAGGCTAGCTCCTCTCCAATCCCTTCTAAATGCAGCGGCCCGCCTCATTCACCTTTCCACACGCTCTTCCGATGCAGCCCCACTGTGCCGTTCTCTCCACTGGTTACCCATTACCCAGAGGATCCAGTTCAAACTCCTGACTCTAACATACAAAGCCCTCCACGAGTTGTCTCCTCCATACATCTCCTCACTAATCTCAAGATATTGTCCCTCCCGCAACCTTCGCTCCTCCCAAGAAATTCTCCTGGCCTCTAAGCTGATCACCTCCTCTCATGCTCGCATCCAGGACTTTACACGAGCATCAGCCCTTATCTGGAACTCTCTTCCACAGCCTGTACGTCATGCTCCAAACCTGGACATCTTCAAACGCACTCTTAAAACACACCTTTTCAGACAAGCTTATAACATTCTATAGCCCTTTATTTACTTATTTGTCACAATGTAATCAGAGGCAAAGAATCACTGCCTCATCCATCCTCCACCCCCTTACCTAGTGTGTCCCCCACTACCCATTAGATTGTAAGCTCGCAAGGGCAGGGTCATCCTCCTAATGTTTACTGTCTTTGTAACAATATTTGTGCTGCTTGGAACTCTGCTGTATATCTGTTAGTTGTATCTATGTTCCCCTTGTCGTCTTATTGTGCTTTGTAAAGCGCTGCGGAATATGTTGGCGCTATATAAATAAAAAATAATAATAATAATAATAATAATACAATTTTCTGGACATGACATTTACAGCGGAACCTGAATCTATAAAAGTCTGGGTAGTGTGAACCTGGCCCTCCTAGGTGATAGTACACGGAAGCAACACACGTTTATTATTTAGAGGTAAATCTGGATCGCCTAGGGTAGTACCTCCAGCTACTCCTAGGCGATAGAGTTTTCAGCCTTCTTAGGGCAAGCAGAAACCATATGCCCTTTATCGGCGCAATACAAACATAACTTCTCTGCTCGCCTTCTGTTTTTCTCCACTTCTGAGAGCTTGGCCTGTCCAATTTGCATTGGCTCGTCAGCGGGTGGAGAGGAAGGCGTAGGAGCTGAGAAAGTACAAGAAGAGAAGTTTCTTGAGGGCTTAGCCTGAGTTTGCTTTTGATAGCGAACTCGCCTATCAATCTTGATGGCCAAGGATATGGCCTCATCCAAAGTCTTGGGTTCTGGATGACCCAACATAAGATCAGACACGGCGTCAGACAATCCTGAAAAAAATAGTCCAAGAGCGCGTACTGCCCCCACCTGGCTGACACTGCCCATCTCCTGAACTCGGCACCATAACCCTCAACGGGACTGTGACCCTGCCTGAGGGTCTTTAATTTCCTTTCAGAAGCTACTGCTAAATCAGGATCGTCGTATATTACGGCCATGGCCTTAAAGAACTCCTCCACTGAGGTCAAGGCCTCATGCCCCATAGGGAGACTATATGCCCAGGACTGGGAATCCCCAGACAATAAGGTCTTAATGAAAGTGACCCTCTGACCTTTTGTACCTGAAGAAACAGGTCGTAACTCAAAATATGATAAGCATCTATGCTTAAAATTACGAAAATCTGAGCGATGCCCCGAGAATTTCTCAGGTGGGGGCACCCTCGGCTCGATCACAGAAGGGGGTGACACTCGTGCATTAGGGTCTAGTAAACGGTTAACTGAGTCAGTCAGTTGCTCAATCTGAGTCTGTTGTGCGTTAACCATTTTAATGAGTTCATTAACTGTGGTGGTTAACACATCGACCCGGTGGCAGAGTGCCTCCATATTGTACTGGTCTGTTGTTCTGTAACGGTTGGGTGTCGCAATTCAGATGTCTGATTATTTGGTGATCTGCAGAATTACCAATAATACAGACGCTATACCTGATTATGTGTGATCTGCAGAATCACCAATAAAACCAGTATAGCAACACAAAGAGCTGAGTGTATAGTGTTTGGTGCAACCGTAACTTTAATAGTTTTATGAGAACTCACCAGAGGGCTGGTAAGGTACTATCGGTACACTGACCGTTTAATAGAGTTCAAACTCCAGCAAGCTGGAGATACGATACTGCGGAGACCGGATCCCCCGAGGAGCGGGTGATTCGGAGTGTACTGCAGCCGAGTGGTCACCCGAGGAGCGGGTGACTCAGACCGTACTGCAGCCTAGGAGCAGGAGACACAAACAGTACTGCACTAAAGAATAACTTCACCAGAGGAGCTGGTGAAGCTAGCACCTCACCAGTGGCGAGGGCCCACTGGTGAGTAGAATGGTCTGACAGGCAAGGTTTGGCAACAGAGAGGTAAGTATCGGTACAGAATTGTGAGGCAGGAGAGTAATCGGTAATCAGGCAGAGGTTCAGCAACAAAGAGGGAAGTATCGGTACAGAATCATGAGGCAAGAGAGTAATCGGTAATCAGGCAGAGGTTCAGCAACAGAGAGGTAAGTATCGGTAATCAGGCAGAGGTTCTGCAACTAATAAGGCAGATAGGCAGAAGTACAGAATCAGAAAGCAGGATCAGAGTCAGAGTTTTAGCTACTAAGAGTCATACACAGGAAATCAATACAATACAAGCAATCTCCTAGTCTAGGTGTGAAGTCCTTGGCATCAACACCTGGGATCTAGTCTAAGGTCTGAGCGTTAACACGCTATGGGCTAGATTCACAAAGCGGTGCTAACCTACTTAGCGCGTCTAAAGTCTTTAGATGTGCTAACCAGGGTGCTAAGTAGGTTAGCACCGAATTATCTGATTCAGAAATTCGGTGCTAACCTACTTAGCACCCTGGTTAGCACGTCGAAAGACTTTAGACGTGCTAAGTAGGTTAGCACCGCTTTGTGAATCAAGCCCTATGTATTCACGACAACAGACCACCACCGCATGAAGCCTGGAGGCTTAAGAAGCAGAGGAGACCCCACTGGCACGCCCCTCCGAATCAGCCAATCCTGGGCGCCGTAGGACTCCTCCGACATCAGCCGACCAGCAGGTCAGCTGACGGGCTTCCTCCTCGCATAAAGGTCCGGTCTGTGCGCGCGCGACGGTAACCTCTTGAACAAACGAACGTTCCGTCCTCAGCGTCCTGGACGCCGGGAGGACGGATGGCGGCATGCAGACAGCTGCGGCGGCGGTACTGTTCGCTGCAGCTGCCTCGTGTGTTACAATATGGTTGGTTGATAGTTCAACATGGGTAGGCGGTAGTTCAGCATGTGTGGTCGTTTGCACGGCATTGATGGTCGGTAACTTGGCATGTGTGGACCATTGATCATCATTGGTGGTCGGACACTACACATTGGTCTTTTTTCACCAAACAATTGTTGCTGAAAAGACAACATGCTTGCATGTATGTTGGCCATTGTGTCCTGTGAGCTGCTCATGCTGTCCTGTGAGCTGCTTATAGTTGTGTGTGACTTGGCCATTGTGTCCTGTGAGCTGCTCATAGTTGTGTGTAACTTGGCCATTGTGTCCTGTGAGCTGCTCATGATGTCCTGTGAGCTGCTCATAGTTGTGTGTGACTTGGCCATTGTGTCCTGTGAGCTACTCATGGTTGTTTGTGTGTTAGACATTGTTGTTTGTGTTTTGGGCTGAACGGTGTTGGTAGGTTGAGCTGTCTGGTATTTGATGATAACATCCATTATATCTTTAAACATATGTGGACGAAGTTGTTGTGGGACTAGATTCATTAGTGGAACTAGTCCATTAGCCATTTTTGCGTGTCTGTCAACTGTGATCGACTGTGCTGCCATCTGTCCATAAGTTGGAGAAAGGCAGAAGGCATACTCAGATCTATTTGCTGATTGGTAGCTGTGGATTCTCGATTATAGCTCCGCCTTACATTTTGATCGACATTTGGTTGTGAGGTAGATGCTTGTGGAACAGGATGGTCCTGACTCATGTCACAAATGTTAGAATTACTATCCATCTCGTGCATGTTAGCCAAAGCTGTTGGTTGAGAATGTGGACATGAACTATCCTCTGTCCTGTTGATAAAGTATGCATATAGATAGTTATTTTGTATTCTTAACTTTTTACTTTAGAAAGCATAATGCACAAACTACTTACTCTCGTCCCTCAAAACACGGTCTTAAGAAACCAAGCACTTCAAAATGGTAATATTTGCCCATGGTTGATGATCCTGCACCTCTTCGCTCCATGTCATTCGCCTTCTCCAAATCTCTCTTATAATTTTCTCAAAGAGATCTCCACCGTTCATGAACATCCAGAACTAACAATAAAGAAAATTGAAATACACATTACAACCATTACAAAAATAAAAATGATTAAAAAAAAAAAATTAATAAAAAAAAAATGCGACCTTAACGTCGCATCACAATGCTACTTACTTTTTTCTGTTTTTTTATCTTCATTCTGCCAATCATCATAAAAAGATGAAGTTATTTCCTGCCATAGTATGGCATTAGCAGCATTGTCCTTGTACTTGGGATGCTGTTTGTCATAGAGCTGTGGTTTTGATTGCACTCTAGCAATCAAATCATCTACATCAAAGACAAAACGCTTTCTCTTTCCTCGGCCACGGCCACCACCACGTCCACGACCATGTACACCTGCAGATACAGCCTTTCCATGGCCAACCATCTTTAACTTGTTTGTTAAACAAATACAATTTAAAACAAATTTTTTATACCTCTACCAATCAATTACGTCTGAGTGGTGTGACCTTATTGACGCTCTGTATGTGACTTTAATGTTCTATATTACAAACTATTAAAAATTATACCTTTGCATACATTTTACAAGACGTTTTGAATCAGGATGATACCATTTATTGGCTAACTTAGAGATGGATAAACAGTGAGCTTTCGACTTATAAAAAGCCTTCGTCGGACTGGTTCCTGACCAGAACTGAAAAACACAGCTTATATACACTGACATACAGAGGCGAAACATTCTTTAGCAAACATAAATGTAATTAGATGCCTTAACTGTTACTGAGGAGGCTTTCCCAGGCATCCTATCTAAATTGATAAGATCAATAGAATCCTCAACATGACATAAAGCAGACTCTGGTGATGAAGAGACATTGTAAATTCCGAATTCAAATGGTAACTGGCCTGGT
This sequence comes from Hyperolius riggenbachi, assembly GCF_040937935.1. Classification (NCBI taxonomy): domain Eukaryota; kingdom Metazoa; phylum Chordata; class Amphibia; order Anura; family Hyperoliidae; genus Hyperolius; species Hyperolius riggenbachi. The sequence continues at coordinate 125,533,230 of NC_090657.1, read as the reverse complement.
GGTTACATGCACCATTAATTCTAAGCTTAAGAGAATTGTGGCATTTAAAGCCAGCACCTGAAAGCAAATAAAATGAATAGTGACAGTGAATTCCATCTTACACAGCATATGGCACAAAAATGAATGAAAAGATAGAAAAATTAAAATTAAAAGAACTGTGGCATTTAAAACCCATCGTACCAGCACAAGAAGTTGGAGTCCTTGTTTAAACCATCTTGTACAGTTTTGAACCAATGTATAAACTTAGTTTCTTGTGTTAGTCTCATGTTTCCCGATTTGAAGCCACCCATTAATACAGTGACGCGAAAATCGCTTAAACTGTGTCCAGGTAAACAAAAGTGTGTTGGTATTGGGAGATCAGTATAATTTGTAATATCCTTTTTCCTGCTGTTAATAGTGGATCTGTGGTGTGTCATGCGATCCCGCAGTGGTTGACTTGTTTCTCCCACATAAATTCCTTTGGGGCATTTTGCACACATGATCAGGTATACCACATTAGATGAGTCGCAGGAAAAGGTGCCTTGTACTTTGTATTCCTGTTGTGTACACGGTATTAGTATCCTGTCAGTGGAATGGATGTATTCACAGGTCCCACACGTTTTCCCTCGGCAGGGGAATGTTCCATTCTGTTCTTGCCTATTTAAGGCACTCCTCACTATCATCTGCTTAAGATTGGGTGGCTGTCGGAACGCAAGGAGGGGAGGTTCAGGGAATATCTTTTTCAGTCTCTGATCCTTGTGTAGAACAGGATGAAGTTCTTTTGCAATCTTTCTTAAGATTTCCAAGCGTGGGTTGTAGGTTACTACCAGGGGGACACGGCTCTCTTCCTGGCTCTGCTTGTACTCCAGGAGCTGAGTCCTAGGGATGTTGTTAGCTTTCCTGATTTGGGTCTCAGCCATTAGAGTATTGTATCCCTGTTTTATGAAATTCTTCTTCAGGTAACCCAGGTGTTTGTCTTTGTCATCCTTGTCAGAACAGATCCGATTGCATCTTATTGCCTGGCTGTAAATTATGGAATTCTTTATATGTTTGGGGTGGAAACTGTCATACCTGAGGTATGTGGGACGATCCGTCGGTTTGCGGTACATGGACGTTTGTAAGCTGTTCTCTCTGATGTATATGGTGGTGTCAAGAAAGTTAATCTCCTTGTGAGAGTAGCTCAATTTCAGTTTAATTGTGGGATGGAAAGCATTGAAGTTCCTGTGAGATTGGACAAGATCCTCCTCACTTGCAGACCAGATGATCAAGATGTCGTCGATAAAACGGAAGTAGGCCATGGGTTTTATATGACAAGTATTCAGGTATTCTTCTTCAATCTTTGCCATGAAGAGATTTGCGTACTGCGGTGCAAACCGTGAGCCCATTGCCACTCCCATTTGCTGCAAATAGAGGTCCTCCCCAAAAGTGAAATAATTGTGTGTGAGAACGAATCTCATTAGTCCAGCAATTGAGTTTATAGGTGTGCCCAAACCTTGAAGATATTTGCGACAGGCCGCAATTCCATCATTGTGGGGAATGTTGGTGTACAGAGACTCTACATCCATAGTGGCAAGAATGGTGCCTTCAGGCACTGGGCCAATGGCTGCCAGTTGGTTCAGGAGGTGTGTAGTATCCTGTATGTAGCTGGGTCTTTTACAGACTAGAGGCTTCAAAATGTTTTCCAACCACCCTGAGATATTCTCTGTGAGAGTTCCATTCCCTGAGATTATGGGCCTGCCTGGGTTCCCCTCTTTGTGGACTTTGGGAAGCATGTAAAAGCAGGCGGTTCTCGGCTTTTCCGGGATAAGAGTCTGTACATGAAGCCTGGTGTTTACAGGCAATTTCTTTATCATCCTATTGAGTGCTATCCTGTACCTTTTTGTTGGGTCCTCCTGTAATTTGGCATAGTACATGGTGTTAGACAACTGTCTTTGTGCCTCCTGGATATAGTCACCGGTGTTCATGATGACTATGGCACCCCCTTTATCCGCTGGCTTAATAATAATGTCATCTAAGGTACACTGCTGCCAGTTTTATGGATTGTGCTGCATTGCTGAATGGGCTGTTGTTTTGTTTTGCACATGTATCTAGTGTGTATTCCTTGCACCCGGGGCACTCTGCGGTTGGGCTGCTGTTGCACATGCCTCCTACATCTGGGCCACGCCGCTGCTAAATTGACTGTTATGTTATTGCACTCGCCTCCACATCTGCGTCGCACGGCGGTTGGACTTGTTAGTGCACTCGCCTCTTACATATGTGTAACACTGCGGATGGTCTGTTATTGCACTCGCCCCTTACATCTGTGTCACACCGCCTCTGATGGACTGTTATTTGCGTATGCCTCTTACATCTGTGTCACACTGCTGATGGTCTGTTATTGCGCATGCCCTTACATCTGTGTCACACCGCTTCTGATGGACTGTTATTTGCACATGCCTCTTACATCTCCGTCACACTGCTGATGGACTGTTATTGCACATGCCTCTTACATCTGTGTCGCACTGCGGATGGACTGTTATTGCACATGCCACTTACATCTGTGTCACACTGCTGATGGACTGTTATTGCACATGCCCCTTACATCTGTGTCGCACTGCGGATGGACTGTTATTGCACATGCCTCTTACATCTGTGTCACACTGCTGATGGACTGTTATTGCACATGCCTCTTACATCTGTGTCACACCGCTTCTGATGGACTGTTATTTGCACATGCCTCTTACATCTGTGTTACACTGCTGATGGACTGTTATTGCACATGCCCCTTACATCTGTGTCGCACTGCGGATGGACTGTTATTGCACATGCCTCTTACATCTGTGTCACACTGCTGATAGACTGTTATTGCAACACGGCTGATAGACTGTTATTGCACTCGCCTGCACAAGTTTGCTTACCATCCATGCCCCAAATGCCACCCCTCCCCCCTCGTACCACCCGCTCCAGAGCACAGCTCCTCAAATGGGAACATATCACAGCCGCACACCCGGAGGATGGGCTCCTGTACAACTCTGTTTGGAGCCACGTCCAGGAAATCACTGCTTCTGCGCCCTGGCCTCCGTGTAGCCAGCGCCGCAGGGGATGTCGGTCAGGCGTCCGGGCAAGGCTGAAGAGGAGAGGCCTGCGGTCAGCCATCCCTGCGGTCCTCCTAGCGAACGTCCGCTCCCTCCCCAACAAGCTAGATGAGCTGAGACTCCTCAGCGACAAAAGGGAACTCGGTAACAACACCCCAGTCTTTTGCTTTACTGAAACGTGGCTCCATGACGACATCCCTGAGAGCGCCCTCCAGCTCCCAGGCTTCAGCCTCATCCGTGCAGACCGGGACAGCACCCTCTCTGGGAAAAAGAAAGGTGGCGGCATCTGCTTCTACATTAGCTCCGCCTGGTGCTCAACCACCTCTGTACTGGCCAAGAAATGCACACCAGAACTTGAACTCTTCCTCATCAATTGCAGGCCAACCTACTCGCCCAGGGAGTTCTCCTCCTACGTCCTCGCGGGCGTGTATATCCCTCCTGATGCAGAGGTAAACGCTGCCCTGCGGGATCTCAGTGATACCATCATGCAGTGGGAGACGGCCCTCCCGGACTCGCTGTTCATTATCTTGGGGGATTTTAACAAGGCAAACCTCCGCAAAGAGCTGCCCCGCCTCCATCAGCACATCACCTGCCCCACCAGGAGTGCCAACACCCTCGACCATTGCTACACGGCCCTGAAGGATGCATACAAAGCGACACCGTGGGCAGCCCTAGGCTCATCTGACCACTGCATCATCCACCTGGTACCTACTTATAAAAGGCGCCTGGAAACCTCAAAACCTGTCATTAAGTCATCCAAAGTGTGGTCAAGTGAGGCTAAACTTCAACTTCAGGCCTGCCTTGACTGCACAGACTGGAAGGCTCTGGAATCGCCTAACCTGGACGAGTGGGCAGACAATGTATCCTCGTACATCAGCTTCTGTGAGGACTCCTGTATCCCAACAAAAACCTTCAAACTGTATCCAAATGATAAACCGTGGTTCTCAAAAAGACTACGACAACTACGTCACAGCAAAGAAGCCGCACATAAGTCCGGCAACCAGGTGGAATACAAGAAGGCAAGAAACAACCTAAACAGAGAACTGAGGTCCGCTAAGAGGGGCTACGCGGAAAAGCTGGAACAAAACCTCTCCTCAAACGACTCACGAGCCGTGTGGAAAGGGTTGAAGGCTGCCACCAACTACAAGCCCCCCCCTCAGCATGCCACACCGAGCTCTGAGCTTGCCGAGAGTCTCAGTGAATTCTACTGCAGATTCGAGAGTCAGCCAGCACCTGCAGGTCTCCCACAGCCACCTGCACAATCTGCCACTGTAGCCCTAGGCCCTTACTCACACCCACCATCAGTGAGGGAGGCGGATGTACTGAAACACTTGCTAAGGCTAAATGCTAGGAAAGCCTCAGGTCCGGACGGTGTGTCGCCAGCCTGCCTGAAAACCTGTGCTCGTCAGCTCGCTCCCACCCTCTCTTCCATCTTCACGAGGTCCCTCCAGGAAGGCAAAGTTCCCGCGTGCTTCAAGAGGTCTGCCATTATCCCTGTCCCCAAAAAGCAGGGCATCCTCGACCTCAACAATTTCAGGCCCGTGGCGCTTACATCCGTGATCATGAAAGCTTTTGAAAGCATGGTGCTACCTCTCCTTAAGCACTCTACTGAGGGACTCCTGGACCCACACCAGTTCGCGTACCGGGCGAACAGGTCCACAGACGACGCCATCAACATCTGCTTGGAGCACGTATATGATCACCTGGATAGACCGGACTCCTACGCCAGGATCCTCCTACTGGACTTCAGCTCAGCATTCAATACTATCAGCCCTAAAATACTTCAGGACAATCTCGCTGCGCTAGGAGTCCACCCCACCCTACGCCTGTGGATCACGGACTTCCTCACCAACAGGTCCCAGGTCGTTAGGCTAGGCACCATCTCCTCACAACCTAGGATCACCAACACAGGGGCCCCACAAGGCTGCGTCTTGTCGCCGTTCCTGTTCTCTCTGTATACGAACAATTGCAAATCCACTTCGGACTCGGTAAAAGTAATCAAATTTGCCGATGACACGACCATTGTGGGTCTCATCACCAAAAACGATGAGAAGGCGTACCGCCTCCAGGTCGAAAGCATATGCAGCTGGTGCAGAGAGAACGGTTTGGTCCTAAACACAGCAAAAACGGTGGAGATGATTGTTGATTTCAGGAGGCGCGCCTCTACCCCGCCTCCAATCCACATGGATGGTATGGAAGTGGAAAGAGTCCCCAGTGTCCGCCTTCTGGGCACAACTATCTCCAATGACCTGAGGTGGAACACCAACACCGCCTCAACACAGAGGAAAGCCCAACAGAGACTTTTCTTTCTCCGCCAACTGAGAAAGTTTGGTATGGCCCAAAAACTGCTGACAAATTTCTACTCAGCCACGATCGAATCCGTCCTACGCTCTTCCATCCTGGTCTGGTACTCCAGCTCCTCCGCCAGCGACAAGCTCAAACTGCAGAGGGTCATCAAATCTGCAGAGAGGATCATCGGGAGATCCCTTCCCACTCTGGACCTCCTCTACCACTCCAGGCTGAACACCAGAGCATTAAAGATCGCCAACGACCCCTCACATCCAGGCTACCGTTTCTTTAACCAGCTCCCCTCGAGCCGGAAACTCCGGTTCCGATCCATCTACACCAGGACCTCAAGACATAAGAACAGTTTCTTCCCCTCTGCTGTCAACCTTCTGAACTCTCACCATGGAAATGCCTATCCCCACCCCACAATACCTAGACGCACTGGGGCACTTTGCACATAGCTCAAGCGTACTTCTTGGTTGTTTCTTTTATTGTACTGTAACTTATGCCATTGTCTCCCTCTGCATACATGTTCTATAATGTTCTGTTTTTTTTCTGTAAATGTTCTGTTACTACTGCATGCCCTCTATCTGTAACTACTGTATACCGTGTATCAGTACCCTGTACGTGCCAAGCCCAATTCCGGGCACGACCCAGTCGTGCTTGGCGAAATAAAGTTTCTGATTCTGATTCTGATTCTTATTCTCCTTAAGGGATGTGATAGCTTGTTGCTCTTGCAATGTTATGTTATGAGCCAGTGTTTTTCTTTTATTCAGAACCCTGTCAGAGATTTGGCGTCTAAATTTGTTGATGTATTTGTCCAGGGTAGGATTTTTTCCAGCTGCAGGGGTCCATCCGCGTTTTTTTGTGGATCTGGTGTGTGTTGGCTCATTATCAGTAGTGTTGCAAGATTCCTTGTCATAGTAGTGTTCCTTGAGACGTAGCTTCCTGAAGAATTGTTCCATATCACCACAGAGTGCAATCTTGTCTATGGGCTTTGCAGGGCAAAATGACAGGCCTTTGGACAGTACTGCCATTTCAGCTTCAGTGGCCTGATAAGAGGAAAGGTTAATGACACCTGTGGGTTGCTCTTTCTCTGCTGCTGCGGTATCCAAGTGTCCACTCTTTATTTTGAGTCTCTGAAGTTTTTTCTTCTTGTTTTTAATTAAGATCCTCTGCAATTTCCTATAAAAGGTCTGTAGCTGTTCCCATGCTCCTGTGGGGTCATCAGTTAAAGATGATTTCAGACTTTGTATATGGTCCTTCACAATCCTCTTCAGGTTATAGCAGATTTTTATTAGGTTGTTTCGTACTCTCTCCGAGCTCCTCCTGCAGATTTGTTCTGCAAACCTGCTATTGTATGTATGCAGGGTGGGATTCTGTATCCTCAGTCCTTGTGGTATAAGGTTCTCCTTTTTGCATGTAGTCAAGAAAAAGATGTCGCTGTCCAGCTGTGCAAGTTTCTTTAGGTCTTTTTTCAGTTCCAGGAATGTGCGGTACATTGCGGTATCTTTCAGCATAGTAGAAGCAGTAAAGTGTTGTACCGTGTTAGCCATGAGTAAAAGCAAGAAGTTTTGAATCAGGATGATACCATTTATTGGCTAACTTAGAGATGTATAAACAGTGAGCTTTCGACTTATAAAAAGCCTTCGTCGGACTGGTTCCTGACCAGAACTGAAAAACACAGCTTATATACATTGACATACAGAGGAGAAACATTCTTTAGCAAACATAAATGTAATTAGATGCCTTAACTGTTACTGAGGAGGCTTTCCCAGGCATCCTATCTAAATTGATAAGATCAATAGAATCCTCAACATGACATAAAGCAGACTCTGGTGATGAAGAGACATCGTAAATTCCGAATTCAAATGGTAACTGGCCTGGTGGTTACATGCACCATTAATTCTAAGCTTAAGAGAATTGTGGCATTTAAAGCCAGCACCTGAAAGCAAATAAAATGAATAGTGACAGTGAATTCCATCTTACACAGCATATGGCACAAAAATGAATGAAAAGATAGAAAAATTAAAATTAAAACAACATACATTACTTCTGGGACAGTAAAAAAACATAACTCAGTCGAAAAATAAAAGAAAAACAACTGGAGCATGCGCAATAACTGCATAAACACAAAACACGTGCAGGTGCGGCAGAATGAAAATGGTGCATGCGTCAGATAGCACGAAAACGGCACATGCGTCAGATAGAACTTAAACGGCGCATATGTTAGATTTTTTTTCATTGCTGAACGCACAACATGTAGCACTTTCAAAGAACACCTCACGTTACACACTAACGCAACGTGTGCACTGTGAATGTCCCACACACTTTACATTGCTGTGCGTTATAAAAAATTTTAACATGCGACTTTAACGTCGCACTGTGAAAGAGGCCTAAATGTCACTTTTTAAATGGAACTTTTCCTGCGCTGCCCGCATCCGAGCACCAGTTGTGAAGTTTAGGGGATCGCAGCCAGCACGCAGTACACAGTTGTATAAAACACAAAGTTCGTTTATTTTGCAGCAGTAATATAAACTGCTTTTCTCCAGCATAAATGGGAAAATAAATGGCAAGCTTACTTCAGCTTTTGTAGTCCATATAGCAGTAGTGATAGTCCAGCTTATTCAAATGCAGATCATTTAAGCCAAAGCCATACAAACAGCAGTCCAAAGTATGGTTTGGCTCTCTCAGCAATGTCTCCCAAACAGACTTGTCAGTAGCTCAGCAGCACACATGCTCCTCCACATCAACTCCACCCTGACTGCATGTGAGCTGCTTTCTGATATGCAAATTGTTGCTAGAGCTTCCTCAGCTCCACAGAAAACCAGGTGTGTACCAGGGCGGAATGGGAAGGCCAGCCCTTCCTTCCCTCCCATTCCAGGAGTCCGTCCCTGAAAAAAAAAACACAACAGAGGCAGCAACTGGCTTGCTGCCAAACAATATCCGGACTCCATTCCACACACACATATGGTTCTTAAAGGGACCATATTCCAAATAGTACAGAGGCGCCAGCAGGATAAAAATTCATAAAAATTTTAAAAAATTGTCTGGAGGAAGTGGTGGGCTTGCCTCCAAAAACAAACAGACGTCCTGTTATTATACAAATAAACACATTTATTATACGATACCCCAAGAGGAAATGCAACCCGTTTCGCAGGTCAAGCCTGCTTCATCAGGCAAACAAGGGGTCAACAGAGGGTCTGTAGTGTCAGGAATAGCGCCTCAGTCACTGGGTCAGGGGTCAGCCATCTTGCAGAAGGGTTTTTAAAAGTAATTCTCCTTTATTCCATGCTTGTTAACCGCCGAGGGGTCAGCCAGTTAGGATTGTTCTAAAATGAGAACGTGAGAACGATGGCTTGTCTTGTCTTTAAGTACAATACAGCACTAATGAGAAGACCTTTCAAATAAGTTTTAAAAGTATCCCATATTAATGCATAGTTAGATTCTTCTCTATGATTAAAGAAAAATGATTCTAATTTATCTACAAGCCAGTCCTCGGAGGTAAACAGAGACAGCCAAAAGAGATTACATTTCCAAACAAAATTAGAAAGGGAATCGTACCACCGCAAGAGTGGTCTGATACAATATCCCCTAAAATGCCAGGGCAGGATAGGAACCCCACAAATGACCCCATTTTAGAAAGAAGACACCCCAAGGTATTCCGTTAGGAGTATGGTGAGTTCATAGAAGATTTTATTTTTTGTCACAAGTTAGCGGAAATTGATTTGTATTTTTTTTTCACAAAGTGTCATTTTTAGCTAACTTGTGACAAAAAAAAAATCTTCTATGAACTCACCATACTCCTAACAGAATACCTTGGGGTGTCTTCTTTTTAAAATGGGGTCACTTGTAGGGTTCCTATACTGCCCTGGAATTTTAGGGGCCCTAAACCGTGAGGAGTAGTCTAGAATCCAAATGCCTCAAAATGACCTGTGAATAGGACGTTAGGCCCCTTAGCGCACCTAGGTTGCAAAAAACTGTCACACGTGGTATCGCTGTACTCAGAAGAAATAGTATAATGTGTTTTGGGGTGTATTTTTATACATACCCATGCTGGGTGGGAGAAATCTCTCTGTAAATGGACAATTGTGTGTAAAAAAAAATCAAACAATTGTCATTTACAGAGATATTTCTCCCACTCAGCATGGGTATGTGTAAAAATACACCACAAAATACATTATACTAATTCTCCTGAGTACGGCGGTACCACATGTGTGGCATTTTTTTGCACCCTAAGTGCGCTAAGGGGCCCAAAGTCCAATGAGTACCTTTAGGATTTCACAGGTCATTTTGCGACATTTGGTTTCAAGACTACTCCTCATGGTTTAGGGCCCCTAAAATGCCAGGGCAGTATAGGAACCCCACAAATGACCCCATTTTAGAAAGAAGACACCACAAGGTATTCCGTTAGGAGTATGGTGAGTTCATAGAAGATTTTATTTTTTGTCACAAGTTAGCGGAAAATGACACTTTGTGAAAAAACACAATTAAAATCAATTTCCGCTAACTTGTGACAAAAAAAAATATCTTCTATGAACTCACCATACTCCTAACGGAATACCTTGGGGTGTCTTCTTTCTAAAATGGGGTCATTTGTGGGGTTCCTATACTGCCCTGGCATTTTATGGGCCCTAAACCGTGAGAAGTAGTCTTGAAACCAAATGTCGCAAAATGACCTGTGAAATCCTCAAGGTACTCATTGGACTTTGGGCCCCTTAGCGCAGGTAGGGTGCAAAAAAGTGCCACACATGTGGTATCGCCGTACTCAGGAGAAGTAGTATAATGTGTTTTGGGGTGTATTTTTACACATACCCATGCTGAGTGGGAGAAATATCTCTGTAAATAGACAATTGTGTGTAAAAAAAATCAAAAAAATTGTCATTTACAGAGATATTTCTCCCACCCAGCATGGGTATGTGTAAAAATACACCCCAAAACACATTATACTACTTCTCCTGAGTACGGCAATACCACATGTGTGGCACTTTTTTGCAGCCTAACTGCGCTAAGGGGCCCAAAGTCGAATGAGCATCTTTAGGCTTTACAGGGGTGCTTACAATTAGGCACCCCCCAAAATGCCAGGACAGTGAACACACCCCACAAATGACCCCATTTTGGAAAGTAGACACTTCAAGGTATTCAGAGAGGAGCATAGTGAGTCCGTGGCAGATTTCATTTTTTTTTTGTAGCAAGTTAGAAGAAATGGAAACTTTTTTTTTTTTTTGTCCCAAAGTGTCATTTTCTGCTAACTTATGACAAAAAATAAAATCTTCTATGAACTCACCATACCTCTCACTGAATACTTTGGGATGTCTTCTTTCCAAAATGGGGTCATTTGGGGGGTATTTATACTATCCTGGAATTTTAGCACCTCATGAAACATGACAGGGGGTCAGAATAGTCAGAGATGCTTGAAAATAGGAAAATTCACTTTTGGCACCATAGTTTGTAAACGCTAAAACTTTTACCCAATCCAATAAATATACACTGAATGTTTTTTTTTTTTTATCAAAGACATGTAGCAGAATAACTTTCGCGCTCAAATGTATAGGAAATTTTACTTTATTTGAAAAATGTCAGCACAGAAAGTTAAAAAAGTCATTTTTTTGACAAAATTCATGTCTTTTGATGAATATAATAAAAACTAAAACTCGCAGCAGCAATCAAATAGCACTAAAAGAAAGCTGTATTAGTGACAAGAAAAGGAGGTAAAATTCATTTAGGTGGTAGGTTGTATGACCGAGCAATAAACCGTGAAAGCTGCAGTGGTCTGAATGGAAGAAAAGGCTCTGGTCCTCAAGGGGCGAAAAGACTGTGGTCCTCAAGTGGTTAAGGTGTCTTTTCTCTAGACTAAATAAACCCAGTTTATCTAACCTTTATTGGTAAGTGAGACCTTCCATCCCTCGTATCAATTTTATTGCCCATCTCTGCACCTGCTCTAAAACTGCAATATCTTTCCTGTAATGTGGTGCCCAGAACTAAATTCCATATTCCAGATGTGGCCTTACTAGAGAGTTAAACAGGGGCAATATTATGCTAGCATCTCGAGTTTTTATTCCCCTTTTAATGCATCCCAAAATATTATTAGCTTTAACTGCAGTGGCTTGGCATTGAATATGATTATTTAACTTGTTGTCGATGAGTACTCTTAAAGAGGAGCTGTTAGGTATAGGGTCTCAGATAAAAATAAACACATATATCAGTAGCTAAAGATTGGCTGTACTTACATTACATATGCATTTCACTGTCCACGTTTGGATTTCACAGAATTTGTATATAGTATATGCAGAGATAGATGCTCCTGACAGCTCATGGCAGGCTCCATGTTTTTCTGTCAAATGTGTCGTCATGTCCTGCCTGCTTCCTGATCACAGAAAAGCTAGTACTTGAACAACACAGTGTGCAGTGAATATTAATGAGCCATGTGGCTAGGAACAATAGCTGACTCCTGCAGTGTACTCTGCCCGGAGATTTATCAGTGCTACGCGCTGGACTGATTACAAGCTGCTGTAACGTCTCATTAGCAGCCGAGGGGAGGGCCCCAGAATGCTTTGCAGTATAGTATGCGGCTTGCGTCCTTTTGGGTTTTAACAGCCTTGCTGATAAGCACACATCAAAGGTAACTGAGATTTTTATCTTCACTAATGGCTTTTGGGCTTCCTTCTAAACTGTTTAACACAGGAGAATAGAGGTTTAAATTAGCTTCTGCAGCCTGACAGTTACTCTTTAAGTCCTCCTCCAGGTTTGATGTCCCCATCTGTATCCCGTTTATTTTGTATGGTGCTATACCATTGGTACGACCAAAATGCATGACTTTACATTTTTCAACATTGAATTTCATCTGCCATTTATGTGCCCATATAGCCATCCTATCCAGATCCTGTTGCAATATGTCACTATCTTCCTGAGAGTTGATGCTTCTGCACAATATTGTATCAACTGCAAAATAGCAAGATTGCTTTCTACTGCATCTACTAGATGATTAATAAATAAATTGAAGAGCACTGTGTGGTGATATATTGGGGTGCTTATGATGTAAGGATAACAGGAACATATTCTTTCATTTTTCTGCCTGTGTTCCATGGAGGGAGCGGTGGCCGTTGATTGCTTGGGGCAAGGAAGTGGGTATTGTCTTGATCATATGAGGTGCTTTGAGTTTCTGCTAATGGGATTATCTGCCGGGCTTTTGAACTCAGGAGACTGCCCATTGTCTCAATACACAAAGCAAGCCTAGTCAGGAAAAGTCTAACACATGTCAACTTTTGGTGAAGAAAAACTATTTCACTGTGAGGAAATTAAATTATTGGTGGAGGTGAAAAGCCTCACTTCACAATCTTTGATGTATAGACTGTTACCTGGAAATGGAATGTCTGAGATTTAATTAAAACCTAGTTCCTCCCCTCCCCAAGGAAGTTGCAGCCTCCAGGCGTAGCTCAGAGTATAAAAAGCAGAGGCAGATACCTAATAAAGATCTGCTCTTGGAGTTAGCGCATAGCTAGAGTTGATCTCGACTTCTGGTCGAACAAGCGGCATGCTCCTGCCGACAACGTTGAGACCTTCAAGTTGGTAACGTTTTTTTAATCCCCATTTTTATTTTACGCAAATATCCGTGTGTGTTATCTTTGTAACTTTTATCTTGTAACTATTTTTACTTTGTTTTTTGTAATCTTTTGTATATATTAAGTTCTGCATTGTTCTATGTTTTTCTGGAATATTAAATTATTATTTAATAAGCTTGACTTCTGCCGTACTAAACTAACACTCATAGCCTAGAGGAGATTGCAGTGTAGCTGTGTATAAGTCCGTGCCTAATTGTATGCTTGAGCAACACTACCATATGAAATTGTAATTGCATTGTGTGTGGGGGCGTTTGTCATACGTTGGCCTAAAGCGCGCAGCTGACCCAACGTACGAAACGCCAGTGCGAGTAGCTAACAGTATCGTTCGGAACGACTGTTAGTGGTTTTGCTGCACGACAGTGTAACTTGCATTACAAGTCAGTGTCTGATTGTGCTGTGTTACTGTACAACTGTACTGTGTGTGTGGGTGCGTGGCGTTCTCGTATTCGGCCTAAGCGCAAAGCTGACCCAAATACGAAAACACAGTTTGCGTGTTGAGCCCTCGACAGCTGAGGGGACGTGCCTAGCAACGCTAGTGGTGGCAGTGGGAAGTGTTTGAGGGGTCCCAGCCTTGTTTGTAGCTTAAATAAGGCTGTTCCCCGCTTAATCTGGTCAAACCCGCAGTCGGGAACCGTATACGCAGGCGTGCCGCGGGCCGGTTCCTGACACACTGGACCCAGTACTGACCCCTGTGGGACCCCACTGCTAACAGTCACCCATTTTGAATATGTTACCCATTGACCACAACTCTTTGTTTTCTGTCCATTAGCCAGTTCCCTATCCATACACACAGACTCTTCCCCAGTCCTTGCATCCTCAACTTTTGCACCAGACTTTTGTGGGAGCCAGTGTCAAAGGCCTTTGCAAAGTCCAAATATATCACATCTACAGCATTCACAATATCCACATTAGCGTTCACTACCTTATAAAAACTGAGCATACAGGTCTATAATTTACCGGATCTTATTTTTTGCCCTTCTTAAATAATGGGATGTACACTAATCTGCTGGAACTCTGCCAGTTGAAATAGATTCACTAAATATAAGATAAATAGAGTTTACCGATAACTGAACTTCATTCCCTTAGGACCCGAGGATGTATGCCATCCGGGCCAGGTGCCTTGTCTATTTTTAATTTATTTAGTCTTGCCTTAATTTCTTCCTGCATTAAAGCGGGAGTGTCACCATAAAAATCTAATTTCAACAGCAACTGGTCTGAGTGTATTAACCACTTGCCGACCGCCCACTACAAATAGGCGGCGGCAAAGTGGCACCCCCAGGACCGCATAACGCCGATCAGCGGCGGCACCTGGGGGACTGATTAGCCGGGTATCTGTGCGCGCATGCGCCGGCATTAGGCTCCGCCCACCCACGACGTCAACCCGCCGGCCAACTAGGCGGGTTTTTAACCCCCGATCTGCCGCATACAAAGTGTATAATACACTTTGTAATGTATACAAAGTGTAGTATACAGGCTGCCTCCTCCCCTGGTGGTCCCAGTGATCGATCCTGTCCCCCCTGCCCCCTGATCGCCCACAGCACCCCTCAGACCCCCCCTGATCACCCCCTTAGACCACTGTTTACACCCAACCACCACCCTAATCACCCATCAATCACTCCCTGTCACTATCTGTCAACACTATATTTTAGATTAGGTCCTAAATTGCCCCCTGGGGGCTCCTGATCACCCCGTCACACCCTCAGATCCTCCCAGCCCCCACCCAGACCCCCCGTGCACTGTATACATCTATTCTCCCCTGTAATCACCCACTGATCACCCATCAATCACCCCCTGTCAGCACCTGCCACCCATCAGATCAGACCCTAAACTGCCCCTTGCGAGCACCTGATCAGATCGCCCGCAGACCCGCCCTCAGATCACCTCCCAAGTGCATTGTTTACATCTGTTCTCCCCTCTAATCACCCACTGATAACCCATCAATCACCCATCATTCAACCACAGGGGCGGCGCCAGGGGGGTGCAAGGGGGTGCTCGAGCACCCCCTAGAAGATTCCAAGCACCCCCAAAGCACCCCCTGGAGTGAACTGACTTCAGGCGTCTAAAAGACGCCAAGTCAGTTCACACAGCGGCAGCACGGAGCAGCAGGCAGGGCTACGGTAAGATGGCCGCCCGGAGCCCTGTTCTGCAGACTTCGAGTCTGCAGTGCATGGCTTCGGGCGGCCATTTTCCCGTAGCCCTGCTCTCTGCATGCAGGCAGGAAGTCTCGTCGTGACGTCGGGAAGGAAGAGGATCGTGGGCGCGCGGGCGCTGCGCGCCACAATGAGGTCGGGACTCGGGACAGGAGGTCGGGAAAGAAGGTCTTCTGGCTGTAGGTGAGTAAATGGGTTTTTCTTTTCTTTTTCAGGTGATGCTGATTGTGCATATTGGGGTCATATCTGCTACGGATTGTGCATATTGGGGTCATATCTGCTACGGATTGTGCATATTGGGGTCATATCTGCTACGGATTGTGCATATTGGGGTCATATCTGCTACGGATTGTGCATATTGGGGTCATATCTGCTACGGATTGTGCATATTGGGGTCATTTCTGCTACCGATTGTGCATATTGGGGTCATTTCTGCTACCGATTGTGCATATTGGGGTCATTTCTGCTACCGATTGTGCATATTGGGGTCATTTCTGCTACCGATTGTGCATATTGGGGTCATTTCTGCTACCGATTGTGCATATTGGGGTCATATCTGCTACGGATTGTGCATATTGGAGTCATATCTGCTACCGATTGTGCATATTGGGGTCATATCTGCTACCGATTGTGCATATTGGGGTCATATCTGCTACCGATTGTGCATATTGGGGTCATATCTGCTACCGATTGTGCATATTGGGGTCATATCTGCTACCGATTGTGCATATTGGGGTCATATCTGCTACCGATTGTGCATATTGGGGTCATATCTGCTACCGATTGTGCATATTGGGGTCATATCTGCCACCGATTGTGCATATTGGGGCCATATCTGATAACGATTGTGCATATTGGGACCATATCTGCCACCGATTGTGCATATTGGGACCATATCTGCCACCGATTGTGCATATTGGGACCATATCTGCCACCGATTGTGCATATTGGGACCATATCTGCCACCGATTGTGCATATTGGGACCATATCTGCCACCGATTGTGCATATTGGGACCATATCTGCCACCGATTGTGCATACTGGGACCATATCTGCCACCGATTGTGCATACTGGGACCATATCTGCCACCGATTGTGCATACTGGGACCATATCTGCCACCGATTGTGCATACTGGGACCATATCTGCTACCGATTGTGCATATTGGGACCATATCTGCTACCGATTGTGCATATTGGGACCATATCTGCTACCGATTGTGCATATTGGGACCATATCTGCTACCGATTGTGCATATTGGGACCATATCTGCTACCGATTGTGCATATTGGGACCATATCTGCTACCGATTGTGCATATTGAGACCATATCTGCTACCGATTGTGCATATTGGGGCCATATCTGCTACCGATTGTGCATATTGGGGCCATATCTGCTACCGATTGTGCATATTGGGGTCATATCTGCTACCGATTGTGCATATTGGGGTCATATCTGCTACCGATTGTGCATATTGGGGTCATATCTGCTACCGATTGTGCATATTGGGGTCATATCTGCTACCGATTGTGCATATTGGGGTCATATCTGCTACCGATTGTGCATATTGGGGTCATATCTGCTACCGATTGTGCATATTGGGGTCATATCTGCTACCGATTGTGCATATTGGGGTCATATCTGCTACCGATTGTGCATATTGGGGTCATATCTGCCACCGATTGTGCATATTGGGGCCATATCTGATAACGATTGTGCATATTGGGACCATATCTGCCACCGATTGTGCATATTGGGACCATATCTGCCACCGATTGTGCATACTGGGACCATATCTGCCACCGATTGTGCATACTGGGACCATATCTGCCACCGATTGTGCATACTGGGACCATATCTGCTACCGATTGTGCATATTGGGACCATATCTGCTACCGATTGTGCATATTGGGACCATATCTGCTACCGATTGTGCATATTGGGACCATATCTGCTACCGATTGTGCATATTGGGACCATATCTGCTACCGATTGTGCATATTGGGACCATATCTGCTACCGATTGTGCATATTGGGACCATATCTGCTACCGATTGTGCATATTGGGACCATATCTGCTACCGATTGTGCATATTGAGACCATATCTGCTACCGATTGTGCATATTGGGGCCATATCTGCTACCGATTGTGCATATTGGGGTCATATCTGCTACCGATTGTGCATATTGGGGTCATATCTGCTACCGATTGTGCATATTGGGGTCATATCTGCTACCGATTGTGCATATTGGGGTCATATCTGCTACCGATTGTGCATATTGGGGTCATATCTGCTACCGATTGTGCATATTGGGGTCATATCTGCTACCGATTGTGCATATTGGGGTCATATCTGCTACCGACTGTGCATATTGGGGTCATATCTGCTACCGATTGTGCATATTGGGGTCATATCTGCTACCGATTGTGCATATTGGGGTCATATCTGCCACCGATTGTGCATATTGGGGCCATATCTGATAACGATTGTGCATATTGGGACCATATCTGCCACCGATTGTGCATATTGGGACCATATCTGCCACCGATTGTGCATATTGGGACCATATCTGCCACCGATTGTGCATATTGGGACCATATCTGCCACGGATTGTGCATATTGGGACCATATCTGCCACCGATTGTGCATATTGGGACCATATCTGCCACCGATTGTGCATATTGGGACCATATCTGCCACCGATTGTGCATATTGGGACCATATCTGCCACCGATTGTGCATATTGGGGCCATATCTGATAACGATTGTGCATATTGGGACCATATCTGCCACCGATTGTGCATATTGGGACCATATCTGCCACCGATTGTGCATACTGGGACCATATCTGCCACCGATTGTGCATACTGGGACCATATCTGCCACCGATTGTGCATACTGGGACCATATCTGCTACCGATTGTGCATATTGGGACCATATCTGCTACCGATTGTGCATATTGGGACCATATCTGCTACCGATTGTGCATATTGGGACCATATCTGCTACCGATTGTGCATATTGGGACCATATCTGCTACCGATTGTGCATATTGGGACCATATCTGCTACCGATTGTGCATATTGGGACCATATCTGCTACCGATTGTGCATATTGGGACCATATCTGCTACCGATTGTGCATATTGAGACCATATCTGCTACCGATTGTGCATATTGGGGCCATATCTGCTACCGATTGTGCATATTGGGGTCATATCTGCTACCGATTGTGCATATTGGGGTCATATCTGCTACCGATTGTGCATATTGGGGTCATATCTGCTACCGATTGTGCATATTGGGGTCATATCTGCTACCGATTGTGCATATTGGGGTCATATCTGCTACCGATTGTGCATATTGGGGTCATATCTGCTACCGATTGTGCATATTGGGGTCATATCTGCTACCGATTGTGCATATTGGGGTCATATCTGCTACCGATTGTGCATATTGGGGTCATATCTGCTACCGATTGTGCATATTGGGGTCATATCTGCCACCGATTGTGCATATTGGGGCCATATCTGATAACGATTGTGCATATTGGGACCATATCTGCCACCGATTGTGCATATTGGGACCATATCTGCCACCGATTGTGCATATTGGGACCATATCTGCCACCGATTGTGCATATTGGGACCATATCTGCCACCGATTGTGCATATTGGGACCATATCTGCCACCGATTGTGCATATTGGGACCATATCTGCCACCGATTGTGCATACTGGGACCATATCTGCCACCGATTGTGCATACTGGGACCATATCTGCCACCGATTGTGCATACTGGGACCATATCTGCTACCGATTGTGCATATTGGGACCATATCTGCTACCGATTGTGCATATTGGGACCATATCTGCTACCGATTGTGCATATTGGGACCATATCTGCTACCGATTGTGCATATTGGGACCATATCTGCTACCGATTGTGCATATTGGGACCATATCTGCTACCGATTGTGCATATTGGGACCATATCTGCTACCGATTGTGCATATTGGGACCATATCTGCTACCGATTGTGCATATTGAGACCATATCTGCTACCGATTGTGCATATTGGGGCCATATCTGCTACCGATTGTGCATATTGGGGTCATATCTGCTACCGATTGTGCATATTGGGGTCATATCTGCTACCGATTGTGCATATTGGGGTCATATCTGCTACCGATTGTGCATATTGGGGTCATATCTGCTACCGATTGTGCATATTGGGGTCATATCTGCTACCGATTGTGCATATTGGGGTCATATCTGCTACCGATTGTGCATATTGGGGTCATATCTGCTACCGATTGTGCATATTGGGGTCATATCTGCTACCGATTGTGCATATTGGGGTCATATCTGCTACCGATTGTGCATATTGGGGTCATATCTGCCACCGATTGTGCATATTGGGGCCATATCTGATAACGATTGTGCATATTGGGACCATATCTGCCACCGATTGTGCATATTGGGACCATATCTGCCACCGATTGTGCATATTGGGACCATATCTGCCACGGATTGTGCATATTGGGACCATATCTGCCACCGATTGTGCATATTGGGACCATATCTGCCACCGATTGTGCATATTGGGACCATATCTGCCACCGATTGTGCATATTGGGACCATATCTGCCACCGATTGTGCATATTGGGACCATATCTGCCACCGATTGTGCATATTGGGACCATATCTGCCACCGATTGTGCATATTGGGACCATATCTGCCACCGATTGTGCATACTGGGACCATATCTGCCACCGATTGTGCATACTGGGACCATATCTGCCACCGATTGTGCATACTGGGACCATATCTGCCACCGATTGTGCATATTGGGACCATATCTGCTACCGATTGTGCATATTGGGACCATATCTGCTACCGATTGTGCATATTGGGACCATATCTGCTACCGATTGTGCATATTGGGACCATATCTGCTACCGATTGTGCATATTGGGACCATATCTGCTACCGATTGTGCATATTGAGACCATATCTGCTACCGATTGTGCATATTGGGGCCATATCTGCTACCGATTGTGCATATTGGGGTCATATCTGCTACCGATTGTGCATATTGGGGTCATATCTGCTACCGATTGTGCATATTGGGGTCATATCTGCTACCGATTGTGCATATTGGGGTCATATCTGCTACCGATTGTGCATATTGGGGTCATATCTGCTACCGATTGTGCATATTGGGGCCATATCTGCTACCGATTGTGCATATTGGGGTCATATCTGCTACCGATTGTGCATATTGGGGTCATATCTGCTACCGATTGTGCATATTGGGGTCATATCTGCTACCGATTGTGCATATTGGGGTCATATCTGCTACCGATTGTGCATATTGGGGTCATATCTGCTACCGATTGTGCATATTGGGGTCATATCTGCTACCGATTGTGCATATTGGGGTCATATCTGCTACCGATTGTGCATATTGGGGTCATATCTGCTACCGATTGTGCATATTGGGGTCATATCTGCTACCGATTGTGCATATTGGAGCCATATCTGCTACCGATTGTGCATATTGGAGCCATATCTGATAACGATTGTGCATATTGGGGTCATTGGACGTGTTTTTTGTTAAAATCTGCTCACATTACGTGTATTTTCTTGAGAAAACCTGCACAATTATGTGAATTTTCTGGGAAAAGGGTCACCAAAACTTGGGCCCTCTGTCTTTGCGTTGCACTTTTAAAGGGAACCCGAGGTGAGAATAATATTGAGGCTGCCATATTTATCTCCCTTTAAGCAATACCAGTTGCCTGGCTGCCGTGCTGGTCCTCTGCCTCTTATTCTTTCAACCATAGACCCTGAACAAGCATGCAGCAGGTCAGGGGTTTCTGACAATATTGTCAGAACTGACAAGATTAGCTGCATGGCTTGTTTCTGGTGTAATTCAGTTCACTACTACAGCCAAATAGATCAGCAGGGCTGCCAGGCAACTAGTATTGTTTAAAAGGAAATAAATATGGCAGCCACCATATCACTCTCACCCTGGGTTCACTTTAAATTACAGTTAGCCCCGCCCTCATCCGGTCATGACCACGCCCATTTTTTTGCCGCGGCGCAGGTTGTAGCCACACCCACTTTTTGCCGCGGCACGCTTCGCGCGCCGCACGTCGTCAGCTCCCCCGGAAATTGGTCCAGCACCTGCATAGCACCCCCTAAAAAAAATTCCTGGAGCCGCCACTGTTCAACCATCAATCACCCCCCTGTCACTGCTACCCATCAGATCATACCTTAATCTGCCCCTTGCGGGCACCCAATTACCCACCCACACCCTCAGATCGCCCTCAGCCCCCTCCCTGATCACCTCGCCGGTGCACTGCTTGCATCTATTCTCCCCTCTAATCCCACCCTGATCACCTATCAATCACCCCGTCACTCCCTGTCACCACCTGTCACTGCTACCCATCAGATCAGACCCTAATCTGCCCCTTGCGGGCACCCAAACACCCGCCCACACCCTCAGATCGCCCTCAAGCCCCCCTGATCACCACCCCAGTGCATTATTTACATCTGTTCTCCACTCTAATCACCCATCAATCACCCATCAATCACCCCCTGTCACTGCTACCCATTAGATCAGACCCTAATTTGCCCCTTGCGGGGACCCAATTACCCGCCCACACCCTCAGATCGCCATCAGACACCCCCCCCCCCCCGATCACCTCGCCAGTGCATTGCTTGCATCTATTCTCCCCTCTAATCACACCCTGATCACCTATCAATCACCCCCGTCACTCCCTGTCAACACCTGTCACTGCTACCCATCAGATCAGACCCTAATCTGCCTCTTGCGGGCACCCAATTTCCCGCCCACACCCTCAGATCGCCCTCAGATCCCCCTGATCACCTCCCCAGTGCATTGCTTGCATCTATTCCCCACTGTAATCACACCCTGAGACACCCATCAATCACCTCCTGTCACCACCTGTCACCCCCTAGCACACCTACCCATCAGATCAGGCCCTAATTTGCCCCATGTGGGCTCCTGATCACTCGGCCAAACCCTCAGATCCCCCTCAGACCCCATTCTGATCACCCCCCCAGTGCATTGATTGCATCTATTCCCCCCTCTAATCACCCCCTGAGACACCCATCAATCACCTCCTGTCACCACCTATCACCCCCTAGCACTCCTATCCATCAGATCAGGCGGCCCTAATCTGCCCCCTGCGGGCTTCTGATCACCCGGCCAAACCCTCACCCGCCCCACCGCAGTGACAGAATTTTTTTTCCTGATCACTGCTGGTCTCTACGACTTAATTGTGGCTGAGACCAACCGTTATGCCACACAATACGCAACCGCCAATGCAAGAAGCTACCATGCCCAGCCTTTTTGGTGGAAACCACTCCAAGTTTCCGAATGTAACATTTTATGGGGCCTTCTCCTTAACCTCCTTGCTGGTTATCCCGAGCTCAGCTCGGGGTAACCTGCGCAGGAGGATTTCTCAGGCCCCGCTGGGCCGATTTGCATAATTTTTTTTTATTGCACGCAGCTAGCACTTTGCTAGCTGCGTGCATATTACGATCGCCGCAGCTCGCCGCCGATTCGCCGCTACCCACCACTCCGCCCCCCCCTCCAGACCCCTTGCGCAGCCTGGCCAATCAGTGCCAGGCAGCGCTGAGGGGTGGATCGGGATTCCCTCTGACATCCCGACGTCCATGACGTTGGTGACGTCATCCCGCCCCATCGCCATGGCCACCGGGGAAGCCCAGCAGGAAATCCCGTTCTGAACGGGATTTCCTGCTTACTCTGATTGCCGGAGGCGATCGGAGTGGGTGGGGGGATGCCGCTGCTCAGCGGCTATCATGTAGTGAGCCCTGGGCTCGCTACATGATTTAAAAAAAAATAAATTAAAAAAATGTGCTGCGCTGCCCCCTTGCCGCAGGAATTGGACTGGCAAGGGGGTTAACATGGGTCTAGTCAAAAAGAATGTATTGCGGTCTTATTGGTCTACGCACCCAATACATCACATGCCCATGTTCTCTGCTGCCATGTCCAGGTCATGATTTGAGAACATCCTGCACTTCAGTGCCAATACAACCTGTCATCTAAGAGGCCACCCTGCTTATGACCGGTTCCACAAAATTCGGCCCCTCATAGACCACCTGTCATCAAAATTTGCAGATGCTTATATCCCTGAACAGTCATTTTGAGGCATTTGGTTTCCAGACTACTCCTCACGGTTTTGGGCCCGTAAAATGCCAGGGCAGTATAGGAACCCCACAAGTGGCCCCATTTTAGAAAGAAGACACCCCAAGGTATTCCGTTAGGTGTATGATGAGTTCATAAAAGATTTTATTTTTTGTCACAAGTGGAAAATGACACTTTGTGAAAAAAACAATAAAAATCAATATCTGTTAACTTGTGACAAAAAAATAAAATCTTCTATGAACTCACCATACTCCTAACGGAATACCTTGGGGTGTCTTCTTTCTAAAATGGGGTCACTTGTGGGGTTCCTATATTGCCCTGTCATTTTAGGGGCCCTAAACTGTGAGGAGTAGTCTGGAAATCAAATGCCTCAAAAGGACCTGTGAAATCCTAAAGGTACTCATAGGACTTTGGGCCCCTTAGCGCACCTAGGCTGCAAAAAAGTGTCATACATGTGGTATCGCCGTACTCAGGAGAAGTAGTATAATGTGTTTTGGGGTGTATTTTTACACATACCTATGCTGGGTGGGAGAAATCTCTCTGTAAATGGACAATTGTGTGTAAAAAAATCAAAAATTTGTCATTTACAGAGATATTTCTCCCACCCAGTATGGGTATGTGTAAAAATACACTCCAAAACACATTATACTATTTCTCCTGAGTATGGCGATACCACATGTGTGACACTTTTTTTGCAGCCTAGGTGTGCTAAGGGGCCCAAAGTCCTATTAGCACCTTTAGGCTTTACAAGGGTGCTTACAATTTAGCACCCCCCAAACTGCCAGTACAGTAAACACACCCCACAAATGACCCCATTTTGGAAAGTAGACACTAGTAAGGGTATTTATACTATCCTTGAATTCTAGCACCTCATGAAACATGACAGGTGCTCAGAAAAGTCAGAGATGCTTCAAACTGAGGAAATTCACTTTTTGCGCCATAGTTTGTAAACGCTATAACATTTACCCAAACAAAAATAAATCCAATAAGTGTCTATTTATTGATCAAATATGCGGGAGATAGCCCCGCCTCTTCCGGGTGTTACGTCCGCCTGTGTTTGGAGAGGTCAAAGGGAGGGATTGCGGGAAGGGCACAGGCGCGCATCATCTAGCCGGCCGGACTACATTACCCATAGTACGTTGCGGGAGGGGAGCGGCAAAGGTGCAGGGAATCCCCGCCTCCATCTTGCCTACCAATGGTTAGCGACAATTGTCGCCAGCTTCACTCCACACATAGCAACGTATTCACTCTGTGTACATTTTGACAGAGTGTCCAAGCAACGGGAGGAAGTAGTGTTTCTTGACCTCAAACTCAAAGTGGATGGTGACAGAGTAGTCAGTGAGGGCTATCGTAAGCCGACTGCGACAAATTCAGTTCTCCATGCAAGGAGCTTCCATCCCAGACATGTGGTGGAGGCGATCCCATATGGTCAATATTTACGCTTGAGGAGGAACAATCAGTTGCAGTCGACTTTCGATCAACAGTCAACAGAGCTGACGGCCAGATTCGTCAAAAGGGGCTATGACCCACAATTGTTGATTAAAGCGAGAGGCCAGGCTGCTGAGAAAGACAGAGCAACCCTGTTGGAGAGCAAAGAAGTGCAAGGCAAGAAAGAGAATAAGATGGTGTTTACATTTGATTATAGCCCGATGGCCAGCAAAATCAGGGGGGGCATCTTCAACCACTGGGGTATGATACAACAGGATCCCGAATTGATGGGGAAGGTTGAACAACCCCCAAGGGTGGTATTTAGAAGGGCTCCAACCCTAGGCAACTTCCTGACAAAAAGCGAATTCGTGTCACCCAGACAATCTACCTGGCTGGACCGATGTGCCACCAAGGGTAATTTTAGGTGTGGGTATTGCAAGTTTTGCCCTAAAATAGTCACACAGAGAATTATTAATGTAGGTGGAGTCGAGTTCCGAGCTAAGGGACTCTACACATGTCAAACAGATCATGTGGTCTACGTGTTGTTTTGCCCGTGTAAGAGATACTACATAGGGCAAACAACCCGACCAGTGAAGAAACGTTTTGGGGAACACGTTAGTGTGATCAAGGCCGGGAGGAGTTGCACCAGGCTGGTCTCCCACATGAAGGAGGCACATGGGGGGGAAAGTCATGGTTTAAGGTTTGCGGTTTTGGAAAAAGTGGAGGCCCCCAGAAGAGGGGGAGACAGGGAGAGATTACTTCTCAGAAGAGAGACTTGTATAATTCTACGTACTGAGGCCATGGGCCCAGCTGGTCTGAATGACAAAATTGAATTAGCATGCATGCTAGACCCTTAATCGGAGTTACCTTTATAAGTCCTGAGAATAAGATGAACGCAGGGGGTGGGGTTAAAAAACAAATGTTTTAATGAGGTATCGACTTGTTATTTTACATATGAACAGGTCCTGATAATGGTGGTGCGTTGGATCTTGCTTGGTGCCTCTACAAAGTCCCCTACTTCTGGCGATGATAAAATATATATGTGTATATTTTATATATGTATATTGTTTGTTTTGATGCCTTTGTCATCCCGTCATTAGAGGTTTTAAATTTATAAGTGTATCTAGGGTATGTACTGTAGCTTTAAAGTTATTGAGAACTGCAGCTAGGTCTTATTTCCCCAGGTCTTACGTGTTTTTAAATGAGGTTTCTTTTAACCCACTATTGTGTTCACTAAGTCACACAACACGGAATTCCAGGAGGGATGCGGAATCGGACGTGCGGCATCTGACTATACATTAAGAATCGTTCTTGCCGGCTGGGCATGTTTACCCGTTGCTTGGACACTCTGTCAAAATGTACACAAAGTGAATACGTTGCTATGTGTGGAGTGAAGCTGGCGACAATTGTCGCTAACCATTGGTAGGCAAGATGGAGGCGGGGATTCCCTGCACCTTTGCCGCTCCCCTCCCGCAACGTACTATGGGTAATGTAGTCCGGCCGGCTAGATGATGCGCGCCTGTGCCCTTCCCGCAATCCCTCCCTTTGACCTCTCCAAACACAGGCGGACGTAACACCCGGAAGAGGCGGGGCTATCTCCCGCATATACCGGATGCTTACAGCCCGCCTTGACAATAGGAGCGCAGCGTGACCAAGCGTCTAGTAGACGCGAAACGGCCGTCGCAAGCCCCGACTGATACCTGGCACCCCCACCTCCAACTCACCACCACCATCACATTGATGTTTAGCTGACAGCTCCAATGGTATGTGACCTGAAACAATTAATAAACGCTGACACGCATTTGAAGACGGATGGTGCCCGGATGTTTCTTTCTTTCTCTCCCTGATATGTACTGACAGTCTTTGTTCCTGCCACGATCCGAGGAGCACACGTCTGTGCAGGTGGATGCAAGGTCACCGGAGGAAGGGTGAGAGACATAATTGTTTGCTTTATGCCACACACACGTTTCTGCAGATCTGTAAGAAGGGAGTGCCACTCAACATATCTAGGTCTCACAAGGTACTATTTATTGATCAAAGACATGTAGCACAATAAATTTAGACAAAAATCTATATAAAAAGTTTACTTTATTTGAAAAATGTTAGCACAGAAAGTTAAAAAAAATCATTTTTTTAAACAAAATTCATGTCTTTTTTGATGAATATAATAAAAACTAAAAATCACAGCAGCAATCAAATAGCACCAAAAGAAAGCTGTATTAGTGACAAGAAAAGGAGGTAAAATTCATTTAGATAGTAGGTTGTATGACCGAGCAATAAAATGTTAAAGCTGCAGTGGTCTGAATGGAAAAAAAGTGTCTGGTCCTGAACCTCCCTGTTGTTTCAGATGCTGCATCCGTGGGAGGATTTTTTTAAAATAAAATTTGAATAAAATGCTTAAGCTAGCACTTTGTTAGCTAACTGTGGCCCCCAAGTCCCCCGACACTGCTCTGATCCACCCGATCGCCGCCGGCAATATTTACCCGTTCGCGATCCCGCGAGAGCCACATCTTCACCCTTTAGCTTCAGTCGTCGTCGTTTACAAGCAAGGCTGAGGTTACTCAGTGATTGGAGGAGAAAAGAAAAAAGTAAAGGGCAGAAATGACATCAGGATTTAGCCTTAGCTGTGGGCAAAGGACATGGCCCCCACCAGGAACAGAATTCTCTTCATTTACTATATAAAATTCACTGAAATCAAGACGTGGACAGTACAATAAATGTGTTATGTAAGTAGATCAAGTATTTATCTACTTATATATATGTTTTCTCTCCCTTCATGCGTGCCCAAGCCAAAGGTCTCACTACCAATGAGGCCCATACAGCATGCATATGAAAAGGGCTGGCACCACAGAATAAAAATGAGCTCTTTATTGAAATGCCATTAAAATGACATAATAACTATTATGTCATTTTAATGGCATTTCAATAAACAGCTTATTTTTATTCTGTGGTGCCAGCCCTTTTTGTATGGCTGCATAGTATGGCTTATCCTACTGCTTTAAGTATTTAATATTACAATTGGAAGATTGAGACTCTTCTGCATCTGTAATTTGCTACAATGATGTTTCCCCTTGTAGAGATGGACCAAACGGTTCGCTCGCGACCTTATTCGCGTGAACTTCAGAATCAGAATCAGATTTATTTCGCCAAGTGCGGCGGAAGCCACACTCAGAATTATTTATGGTACACACAGGCGTAGGGCTTAGTGCAAAAAAATTACAGGTTAACAACAGTGAACACAGTGAACATAACTAACATTGTGCAAAAGGTGCATAAAAACACAGACAGAATAAAAACAGACATATATAAGGGCCTAAAAGTGGCAGTTCTGCAGGATGACCAGGGGGCCATGCTGGGTGGATATGCAGCGTAAGGGGCACTAGTTTAGGAGGCGTACCGCTTGGGGGAAAAAAGAGTTCCTGTGCCTGGAGGTTCTGGTGGGAATAGTTCTGTAGCGGCGGCCTGAGCGCATGCGGGTGAAGAAGCGACTACCGGGGTGGAGGGGATCTTGCGCAATCCTGTTTGCCCTAGATCGTAGCCTGGATGCGTGGAGGAGGTCCAGGGGAGGCAGGGGTGTCCCAATGATTCTCTCCGCAGCCTTGATCACCCTTTGCAGCTTGTACTTGTCGCTTGCGGTAGCGCCTGCATACCATACGATGATAGAGGAGCAGAGGATAGATTCGACTGTGGCCGTGTAGAAGCTCGTCATCAGTTCCTGGGGCATACCGAACTTCTTCAGTTGCCTCAGAAAGAACAGCCTTTGCTGTGCTTTCTTTTGGCATTTGGTGATGTTTTCTCCCCATCTCAAGTCGTTGGTGATAGTTGTACCCAGGAACCGAACGCTAGATACCTTGGTTACTTCAGAGCCTTCGATGAGGACAGGATTGAGAGGTGGAGGGCGCTTCCTGAAGTCTACAATCATCTCAACGGTCTTTGCAGCATTTAGGACAAGCTTGTTGCTCTTGCACCAGTTGCAGATACGCTCAATCTCGCTCCTATAGGCGTGTTCGTCCCCACCGCTGATGAGGCCAAGGATAGTGGTGTCGTTCGCGAACTTAATAACCTTGACACAGTCTGTGGTTGAGATGCAGCTGTTTGTGTACAGTGAGAACAGAATCGGGGACAGAACACATCCTTGGGGAGCGCCCGTGTTTGTGGTTCTCTCCCGGGAGGAGCAGCTGCCGAGCCTTACTAGTTGCTTCCTGTTGGTGAGGAAGTCCTTGATCCACGCGCAGAGGGTGTGGTCAACTCCAAGTCGTACTAGGTTGTCATACAGAATGCTTGGACAGATAGTGTTGAAGGCAGAGCTGAAGTCTAGGAAGAGGATTCTGGCATAGGTGTCCGGCCTGTCTAGATGTTCCATGATGGAGGCCAGGCTAATGTTGATGGCATCCTCTGTAGATCTGTTGGCTCTGTATGCAAATTGGAGTGGGTCTAGGAGAGCGTCCGTGGCACCCTTCAGATGGGTGAGGACCAGTTTTTCAAAGATCTTCATGACAGTTGAAGTTAGGGCAACAGGTCTGTAGTTGTCTGTGATGCCCTTTTTTTGGGGATTGGTATGATGGTAGACCTCTTGAGGCAGGAGGGAACTTTAGTGGTGAACCGCAAACTATATGCGAGTTTGACCCGCCCCCTATACTACATCATTAGGGTCGACCTTGACCCTTTACATCACAGTCAGCAGACACAGGGTAGCCAATCAGGCTACACTCCCTCCTGGAGCCCCCCCCTTATAAACTGAAAGCAGCGTCTGCCTTTTCGGTCACTCGTGTGGCTGCAGTAATTAAAGAAGGGAGAGAACCTGCTGACATAGGGAAAGCTTAGTTAGGCTGTTGTGTTAGGCTTGTCAGCTTGCTCCTTTTTGCTGATATTATTGCTAAAAAGCACTCCTCATCCTCAACAGCTCTTTTGAGAGATAATGTTATTCTTGTGATCTATTTTTTTTTTTTTGTGTGTGTCCCACAGACACTTGTGTTGCATATACCAGGGGTGCTCGGATGTGCCTCATCCACGAATTCGGCAATCCGCGTGGTTGCAAAAAAAAATCCGCATTCGGCCCAGCCGCATGCGGATTTTCGTCCGCGTCCACGCAACCACGCGGATTTTCTGCCGTGAATGGCGTAATCACGCGTGGATTCCCGCCCGGAGGCGGAATTTCTTTTAACGTTAATAACAAAGCCCCCATACATGCTACAATCCCCCAAATTGCATGGATTATCGAGGTGATAAGGGGCAACATAACTTCAACAAAAAAAATTCCAAATTTTTTTTTTTTTTTAATGGCTTTTAAAGACAAATCACCACTGTAAATGGGGCTATTAATTGGTAATATGTGGTTTTAAAAAGGGATATACGCGTTAAGCAATCAAAGAGGTGAAGGCGAGTTCCAATGGCACTTGGCGGCGAAGGTATCGCTGGAGGAAGATGAGTGGCTGACGCCAAAAAGGCCCCAGAGAGGTTTTTGTAATTTATTTTTTTTTTGCAGCAATTAGCAATGACATCGCAGCAGAGTTGTCAGTGGACACGGGCAGTGTGAACGCAGAGTGCAGTGGTGGTAGCGACTGAGTCAGGAGAAGGACTATGCGGGCGGTCAGTTCAGCAGCACAGAAGGACCACGGCAACATACTGGTAGTAGTAGTAGCAGCACAGCGTCATAGTGCTGGCCAAAAAATTAAATGCACCCGGTGACCCGGGCAGTGTGAACGCAGACAGAGTACATTGGTGGAAGCGATTGAGTCAGGAGGAGGAGGACAATGCGGGCGGTCAGTTCAGCAGCACAGAACAGAAGGACCATGGCAACATACTGGTGGTAGTAGTAGTAGCACAGTGTCATAATGCTGGCCAAAAAATTAAATGCACCCAGTGACCCGGGCAGTGTGAACGCAGAGTGCAGCAGCGGGAAGCGACTGAGTCAGGAGGAGGAGGACAATGCGGGCGGTCAGTTCAGCAGCAGCAGCACAGAAGGACCATGCCAACATACTGGTGGTAGTAGTAGTAGCACAGTGTCATAGTGCTGGCCAAAAAATTAAATGCACCCAGTGACCCGGGCAGTGTGAACGCAGAGTGCAGCAGCGGGAAGCGACTGAGTCAGGAGGAGGAGGACAATGCGGGCAGTCAATTCAGCAGCACAGAAGGACCATGGCAACATACTGGTGGTAGTAGTAGCAGCACAGCGTCATAGTGCTGGCCAAAAAATTAAATGCACCCAGTGACCCGGGCAGTGTGAACGCAGACAGAGTACATTGGTGGAAGCGATTGAGTCAGGAGGAGGAGGACAATGCGGGCGGTCAGTTCAGCAGCACAGAACAGAAGGACCATGCCAACATACTGGTGGTAGTAGTAGTAGCACAGTGTCATAGTGCTGGCCAAAAAATTAAATGCACCTAGTGACCCGGGCAGTGTGAACGCAGAGTGCAGCAGCGGGAAGCGACTGAGTCAGGAGGAGGAGGACAATGCGGGCGGTCAGTTCAGCAGCACAGAAGGACCATGCCAACATACTGGTGGTAGTAGTAGTAGCACAGTGTCATAGTGCTGGCCAAAAAATTAAATGCACCCATTGACCCGGGCAGTGTGAACGCAGAGTGCAGCAGCGGGAAGCGACTGAGTCAGGAGGAGGAGGATAATGCGGGCAGTCAGTTCAGCAGCAGCAGCACAGAAGGACCATGCCAACATACTGGTGGTAGTAGTAGTAGCACAGTGTCATAGTGCTGGCCAAAAAATTAAATCAAGGACTTCCTCACCAACAGGAAGCAACTAGTAAGGCTCGGCAGCTGCTCCTCCCGGGAGAGAACCCAGGCAGTGATAACGCAGACAGAGTGCATTGGTGGTACCGTGGTAGCGACTGAGTCAGGAGGAGGAGGAGGACAAAGCGGGCGTTCATTTCAGCAGAAGGACCATGGCAACATACTGGTGGTAGTAGTAGCAGCACAGCGTCATAGTGCTGGCCAAAAAATTAAATGCACCCAGTGACCCGGGCAGTGTGAACGCAGAGTGCAGCAGCGGGAAGCGACTGAGTCAGGAGGAGGAGGACAATGCGGGCGGTCAGTTCAGCAGCAGCACAGAAGGACCATGCCAACATACTGGTGGTAGTAGTAGTAGCACAGTGTCATAGTGCTGGCCAAAAAATTAAATGCACCCGGTGACCCGGGCAGTGATAACGCAGACAGAGTGCATTGGTGGTACCGTGGTAGCGACTGAGTCAGGAGGAGGAGGAGGACAAAGCGGGCGTTCAGTTCAGCAGCAGCAGCAGCAGCACAGAAGGACCATGGCAACATACTGGTGGTAGTAGTAGCAGCACAGCGTCATAGTGCTGGCCAAAAAATAAAATGCACCCAGTGACCCGGGCAGTGTGAACGCAGAGTGCAGCAGCGGGAAGCGACTGAGTCAGGAGGAGGAGGACAATGCGGGCGGTCAGTTCAGCAGCAGCAGCACAGAAGGACCATGCCAACATACTGGTGGTAGTAGTAGTAGTAGCACAGTGTCATAGTGCTGGGCAAAAAATTAAATGCACCCGGTGACCCGGGCAGTGATAACGCAGACAGAGTGCATTGGTGGTACCGTGGTAGCGACTGAGTCAGGAGGAGGAGGAGGACAAAGCGGGCGTTCAGTTCAGCAGCAGCAGCAGCACAGAAGGACTATGCCAACATACTGGTGGTAGTAGTAGCAGCACAGCGTCATAGTGCTGGCCAAAAAATTAAATGCACCCGGTGACCCGGGCAGTGTGATCGCAGACAGAGTACATTGGTGGAAGCGACTGAGTCAGAAGGAGGAGGACAATGCGGGCGGTCAGTTCAGCAGCACAGAAGGACCATGGCAACATACTGGTGGTAGTAGTAGTAGCACAGCGTCATAGTGCTGGCCAAAAAATTAAATGCACCCAGTGACCCGGGCAGTGTGAACGCAGAGTGTAGTAGCGACTGAGTCAGGAGGACAAAGCGGGCGGTCAGTTCAGCAGCTCAGAAGGAGGACCATGGCAACTTACTGGTAATAGTACCATAACACCAAAAAATTAACCAAGGTAGGCACTAGGCAGGTAGTAACTGTCTTTATAAAGGCAGGCATAGTTAACAACAGCACTTGCAGCAGCCACTTCATGTCCCCCTGTGTCCGACAATAGGGGCCAGGAACTCACCTTCAACCCAAGCCTGGTTGATTTTCAGGAAGGTGAGTTTGTCCACAGAGGCGTGTGAGAGCCGAGAGCGCTTCTCTGTGACCACGCCACCGGCCGCACTAAAGCATCTCTCTGAGAGGACACTGGAAGGAGGGCAGGATAGGAGTTCCAGGGCGTACTGGGAAAGCTCGCTCCAGATGTCCAGTCTCTTGACCCAGTACTCCAAGGGGTCCACGGGGCTGTCGGTGTCATTGAGCCCGCTGGATGACCCCATATAGTCAGACACCATGGTGGTCAGTCATTGCTTGTGCTGGTTGGTGGTGGATGCTGTGGCGGGCACCTCTGTTCTGGGCTGCTGCACTGCATACAGGCTCTTGCTTAGGCTCTTCAGGTCTCCGGGGCGCCAGTTGCTGCTGCTGGTGCTGGTGGTTGTTGTTGTGCTGCTAGTGGCAATGGCAGGCACCTCTTGCTGGCTTGGCAGAGCAGTTACAGTGGGGGTGGAAGGCTGGGGGAATGCTTCCAGTAGTATGCGCACAAGGGCCTCCTTCAACTCCCTTGTGCGTTGCTCGGTGGTGGATGGCGTCATTAAGTCTCCCAGCTTCCCCTTCAGACGGGGATCAAGCATCAAGGTAATCCAGATGTCCTCCCTTGAACGCATCTGGATCACCCGGGGGTCCCTGCGAAGGCAGCGCAACATGTGCACAGCCATGGGAAACAAGTGGGCCCTGCCAGCAAGATCTTCCTCGTCGCCATTGTCCCATAACGCATGCCTGTCCTCTTCCTGTGCCATGTCGTTGTCCTCCTCAAACCGCCATCCACGTACAACGCCTGCTGCACTCTGCTCCTCCTCCTCCTCCTCATTCAGGTTAGGGACCTCCAACTCTTCCACAACCTGCTGTGAGCCCTCCTCTGAGCTGGACTGTGCTGCCATCTGCTCCTGTTCTTCCAACTGCCTCAGGGCTTCATCCCCACGCTCAATTAAATTGTCCATTGCCTGCTCCAGTAGACAAACCAAGGGCACCCACTGGCACACAGAGGCCCGCTCCTCACTGACCATCTTGGTTGCCTCCAGGAAGGGACTCAGCACCAGGCATACTTGCTGCATCAGTGTCCACTGAGTGGCAGTAATCATGGGGACTTGCTGGTTGCTGGGGACACTTGGGTCTAGCATGTAGGCCCTAAGAGCCAGCCTGTGCTGACACAGCCGCTCCAACATGGCCAAAGTCGAATTCCAGCGAACTGGCATGTCGATGATCAGCCGGTGTGGCCTTCCATACTGCTGCTGTAAGGTGGACAAGAGTGCAGAGGCAGTGGCTGACAGGCGGAAAAAGCGTACCACCGCCCGGGCATCCTGCAGCAGCTCGCTCATCCCCTGGTAGGTGCGCAAGAAGCGCTGCACCACAAGATTGAGCACGTGGGCCAAGCATGGGATGTGCTGGAGGTTTCCCTGCTGCACTGCTGCCACCAGGTTGGCCCCGTTATCGGCTGCCACATACCCCACTTCCAGGCCTCTGGGGGTCAGCCACCTCCGCTCCTGCTTCCTGAGGGCGGCCAGGACGTTGGTGGCCGTAAGCCTCTCCTTCCCCAGGGTCACCAATTTTAAAAGGGCTTGGCAGTGCCGAGGCTTGGCGCTGCTGCTGCCGAGGCGGGCTTGCTTTCCGGGTGCAGAGGGAGTGTCGTGACAGGACCCTTTTGCATCCCCCCTGATCCCGCGTGGTGGCACCACTAGCTGGGCTGATGCGCTCTTGTCCTCCCTCCCTTTCATCAGTGTCACCCAGTGGACCGTAAAGGACAGGTAGCGACCTGTCCCAAATCTGCTACTCCATGAGTCCATGGTCACGTGGACCCGCTTGCCCACAGAGTAGTCCAGGGAACGGGCCACGTTTTCCACCGCAAACTTGTGGAGTGCTGGGATCGCGCTCCTGCTGAAATAGTGGCGACTGGGGACTTGCCACTCGGGGATGCCAAATTGGAGCAGTGTCCGCATGGCGCTCCCCTCCTGCACCAGGGAGTAGGGAAGCAGCTGTGATGCCATGGCCCGGGCCAGCAAGCCATTTAGTTTGCGGATCCGCCTGTGGCTTGGAGGCAGAGGCTTGGTCAGACCCTGAAAGGTGTCGCTCAGCAGGGTCTGACGACGCTGGGATGCAGGGGAGACAGAGGAGAGAGATGACCACTGGCTGCCAGCCTCAATGTCTGTGTCCTGAGTAGCCGAGGTGGAAGAGCGCTTGCGTGCTACTACTGCTGCTGCTGTGGGGGATTCACGACCCTGAGGGAGGGATGATGCTGCTGCGCTGGTGGGCCTTCTGCTCTCAGGAACCCCTGCCAGCAGTGCCTGCTTCCTCTTAAACTCCGCATACTCGTGGCAGTGGCGGCTTCTCAGGTGGCCCTGTAGGGATGAGGTACCCATCTTGCTCAGACTTTTCCCACGGCTCAATCTTTTGCTGCATAACCTGCACACCGCATACCTTTTGTCATCAGTACATTCGTCAAAGCAATCCCACACTGGTGACTTTAATTTACTGCAGCCCCCACTAGCAGAGGGTGCAGCGGAACAATGTGTGGTAATAGTTACCGGGGGTTGCATGGTGGTGGTGCCGGCTGAAGCAGTGTCCTGTCTACTTCCTCCACGCCCACTGCTGCCGATGCCCCTGCCCCTGCCTGACATATGGCGATATCCTTGCCTAGGCCGAGGTGACTCGTCATCCTGCTCTGACCATTCTTCCCCGGACTCAGCAGGCTGCGCATAGTTAGGGTCCACAACGTCGTCATCATCAGCAGCATCATCATAATCCAGCTCTTCCTCTGACTCCCCCGCCTCCTCTTCTGTCCCTACATCCCCAGACACAGACCCCTCTTCTTCATCACCAGAACTCAACAACGCTTGTGATTGTGGCCCGATCTCAATCTCTGCCACATCAGTCCCCAGTAAGTACTGAGCTTCTTGCATCAGCAGGTTCCCAGATGCCGGACTGAGGGACAGAACGCTGTCATCCTGGGAGGGCTGCTGACCAGTGGGTGCTGGGGTGGATGTCACAACAAGCGTGGGACGTTGGCTGCTGCTGCTGCTGTTGCTTGGAGTGGTGCTCACAGTAGAGGTCTGGGAGGAAGTCATGATGTCCATGAGTACGTCAGGTTCCATTTGCTCAACCACCACACGGGGACCAGAAACTTTAAAATATTTGGACAATGGCGTCCGCTGACTCGGCCCAGGCTTTGCTGCCCCGCCTTTCTGCTGCATCACAACCACGTACAGCTGGGCGTCCTCTCCCTGGACGTGGAGCAGTCCCAGAAGTGGCAATTGAACTCCCTTTCCTCTCACCCCGCGAAACCCTGCCAGACATGTTGCTAGTAATGAATCACTGGATGCAGTGGGCACAGTACAAGGTCACTGAAGGATGCACCAGGCACAGTACAACGGCACTGAAGGCTGCAGTGGGCACAGTACAAGGTCACTGAAGGATGCAGTGGGCACAGCAGTGGGCACTGGATATACAACTAGGTCACTGAAGGATGCAGTGGGCACAGTACAAGGTCACTGAAGGATGCAGTGGGCACAGCAGTGGGCACTGGATATACAACTAGGTCAC
This sequence comes from Hyperolius riggenbachi, assembly GCF_040937935.1. Taxonomy (NCBI): domain Eukaryota; kingdom Metazoa; phylum Chordata; class Amphibia; order Anura; family Hyperoliidae; genus Hyperolius; species Hyperolius riggenbachi. The sequence goes on along the minus strand of NC_090657.1, from coordinate 125,496,791 downwards.
TGAAGGATGCAGTGGGCACAGTACAAGGTCACTGAAGGATGCAGTGGGCACAGCAGTGGGCACTGGATATACAACTAGGTCACTGAAGGATGCAGTGGGCACAGTACAAGGTCACTGAAGGATGCAGTGGGCACAGCAGTGGGCACTGGATATACAACTAGGTCACTGAAGGATGCAGTGGGCACAGTACAAGGTCACTGAAGGATGCAGTGGGCACAGCAGTGGGCACTGGATATACAACTAGGTCACTGAAGGATGCAGTGGGCACAGTACAAGGTCACTGAAGGATGCAGTGGGCACAGCAGTGGGCACTGGATATACAACTAGGTCACTGAAGGATGCAGTGGGCACAGTACAAGGTCACTGAAGGATGCAGTGGGCACAGCAGTGGGCACTGGATATACAACTAGGTCACTGAAGGATGCAGTGGGCACACAAGGATGTCACACTGTGTAATGAGATGCTTATATGCCAACGAGCGAGCAGTGGGCACTGGGCACGGCACAAGGTCACTGACAGAATGAATGAACAGCGCTGGCAGAGAGTGGCGGCGCCGGCGGTGTGACTGGCTGCCTGCAAATAGTACAAGTGTATAACTGTCACTGGAATATATAAGTGAACACTGCAGCTGCACTAACCTGCCTGCCTGCACTACACACAAATAATCCCCACTCCGACTACACTGACTACACTGCAGCACTAAACCTGCCTGCACTACACACAGTTAAATAATCACTAGACTCCCACACTCCCACTACACTACACTGACTACAACTAACTACAACAATCACTCACTGACTAGCTAACTGTGTACAATATAAAAGCAGTGTTAGCAAAAAAACCGCTTTGTTTTTAACACAATAAATGCACTTGCTCAAACAACAATGGCCTGGAGATAATCCTCTCAGCACCACAGTCTAGCAAGGACAGAGCTTTTCAATAATGGCTGCCACTTTATATTCAGGAGGGGAGGGCATAGCTCCCCTCCTGTGATTGGTTGCTAGGGCCTGGCTGGGGCCCTCTGATTGGCCTGCAATGTGTCACTTCCGCATAGTTTGACCCATTTCCTCTAACAACGACTTCAGCGCCGGGTTTCACGAGCGTGAATGCGGATTTCTGTCTGCATTCACGCGAAGCCGAAGCAGATTTTCGTGGTTGAAAATCTATTCACGGCTTAGCGTGTCCGAGGCGGAATGCGTCAAAATGGTCGTGAGTCCACGCGTAAGCGTGATCACGACCTGGCGGTGAGCACCACTGGCATATACAGCCCTGTCAGTCAGTTGCAGCTGCTGGACATTGGCCCCTTGGTAATTCCTACTGTGCCACTGCCAGGCCCAGCACATTCAGTGGCTACCTGTGTGTGACAGCTGCACATTTGTAATACCAATCACTGCATACCCACCTATTCAGTGCACCTACGTGAGCGCACGCAGTGTTATATACCACCAGTCACTGCACCTGTTCATGGTACCTGTGTGTGTGACAGCTGCACATTTGTAAATCCAATCACTGCATACCTACCTGTTCAGTGCACCTACCCACCTACGTGAGCGCATGCAGTGTTATATACCAGTCAGTCGTTGCACCTGTTCATGGTACCTGTGTGTGTGACAGCTGCACATTTGTAATACCAACCACTGCATACCCACCTGTTCATTGCACCTAACTACGTACGTGAGCGCGCGCAGTGTTATATACCAGTCAGTCGCTGCACCTGTTCATGGTACCTGTGTGTGTGAGACAGCTGCACATTTGTAATACTAGTTATTGTACAATTGTTCACAGTACCTGTGTGACCGCACGCTGTGTAATATACCAGTCCGTGCATACCTGTGTGTTTCACTTCAATCCCCCCCGATATGGACAAAACAACAGGCAGAGCCAGAAGCGGACCCAGAGGCAAGCCACCGGCAGGTCTGTTCGAGGTCGTGCTGACGTGATTTCGTGCGGCCCTGGCCCAAAGTATAGTACTCTAAAGAAGGCACGTTCCATCAACTCCCAAGACTGTCAGGACATGGTTGACTATTTAACACAGAACACTTCATCTTCCGCAGCCACCAGCGTTACTACAAGCACCACATCGGCTGCTATTGACACTTCGCAGGAGTTATTTGGTGGGGAATTTACTGATTCCCAGCCATTACTGTTACAACAAGATGAAGGCGCTAAGCAAGTTACACCACCTCATATGTCTGAGTTAGGCGACACTATGGACGTAAGGTGTGAGGAGGAGGATGATGAAGTACCTGCTGTTGGTGCAGTTTTGGAGGTGTCTGAGGCAAGCGAAGCTGGGGAGGTTGATTATGATGATACAGATGCCACGTGGGATCCTAATAGACAAGATGACCAAGGGGACAGTTCAGAGGGGGAGTCAGAGAGGAGTAGGAGGAGATGAGTTCCTGAAAAATGCAGGGGGAGCTCATCATCAGAAACAGCTGGTGGCAGTGTCCGGCGCCATGTATCACCACCTATAGACAGCCAGCCAACATGCCCTTCAACGTCAGCTGCTGATGCCACCATAGTTCCCACACCCCTGGGCTCAGCGGTGTGGACATTTTTTTGTGTGTCTGCCTCAGATTAGAGCAATGCCATCTGTTCTCTCAGCCACCAAAAATTGAGCCGTGGAAAGGCCAACAGCCGCGTAGGGACAACTGCCTTATGAAAGCACATGGAGAAAAGGTTCAAACTGCGATGGGAAGACCACTTGAGGAAAAGCAGCACACAAAAGAAAAACCACCCTCCTTCTCCTCTTCCTCCTTCAGGTGCATCATCTTCAGCCGCTTTCTCCCTTGCACCTTCACAATCACAGCCACCCTCCTCCACTCCGCCTCTCAACTTGAGCGGTTCCTGCTCCTCTGCACACAGCAGCAGATAGGTGTCCATGAAGAAAATCTTTGAGCAGAAGAAGCCAATGTCTGCCAGTCACCCCCTTGCCCAACGTCTGACAGCTTGCCTGGCGGAACTGGTTTTTCGCCAGCTATTACCATACCAGCTGGTGGACTCTGAGGCCTTCCGAAAATGTGTGGCCATTGGGACACCGCAGTGGAAGATACCAGGCCGCAATTATTTCTCCAAAAAGGCGATACCCAAACTGTACCGTGAAGTTGAAAGGCAAGTGGTGTCATCTCTGGCACACAGCATTGGGTCAAGGGTCCACCTGACCACGGATACCTGGTCTGCCAAGCACGGTCAGTGCAGGTACATTACTTACACAGTCCATTGGGTCAACCTGGTGACCGCTGGCAAGCAGGGAGTACGTGGCTGTGCAGTGGATCTAGTTGTGACACCTCTACAGCTTGCAGGCAGGCCTGCTTCCACCTCCTCTCCTCCTGCTACATCCTCTTCGCTGTCGTCCTCCTCCTCCTCCTTGGCTGAGTGGCAGTTCAACTCTACTGGTGCTGCGATCTCCTCTCCAGCTACACAGCCTCAGCTCCCCAGAGCCTATGCTACATGCCAGGTACGACGCTGTCACGCCATCTTAGACATGTCTTGCCTCAAAGCAGAGAGTCACACTGGAGCAGTTCTCCTGGCTGGTCTAAACAAACAGGTGAATCAGTGGCTGACCCCGCACCAACTGGAGAATGGCAATATGGTGTGTGACAGCGGCAGCAATCTCATTTCGGCTTTGAATTTGGGAAAGTTGACACATGTACCCTGCATGGCACATGTGCTGAATCAAATAATTCAGAGATTTGTGTCTAAGTACCCAGGCTTACAGTATGTCCTGAAGCAGTCCAGGAAAGTGTGTGGGCATTTCAGGCGGTCTTACACGGCCATGGCACGCTTTGCCGATATTCAGCGGAGAAACAAATTGCTGGTGAGATGCTTGATTTGCGATAGCCCGACTCGCTGGAATTCAACGCTCCTGATGTTCAACTGCCTGCTACAATAGGAGAAAGCCGTCAAACAATATCTCTACAACTACAGTCAAATGACATGCTCTGGGGAGATGGAGATGTTCTGGCCAAAGTACTGGACACTCATGTGAAATGCCTGCAGGCTCATGCGGCCATTTGAGGAGGTGACAAGTCTGGTGAGTTGCAGTGAAGGCGCCATCAACGACTTGATCTCATATGCTGTCTTCCTGGAGCGTGACGTGCGTAGAGTGGTGGATCAAGCTGTGGAGGAGCTTGAACAGGAACAGGAGGAAGAGTTGTGGAATCAATTCTCAGCAGAAACAGATGATTCCTCAACACCTGCGGCAGCACAGAGGGGGGAGGAGGAGGAGGAAGAGTTGTGTGGGGAAGAGGAGTCAGATGATGAGGAAGGTGCTTTTTTTTTTTGGAGGAGGAGGAAGAACAACTGCAGCAGGTGTCGCAGGGGGCTTGTGCTGCTCAACTTTCCCATGGTATTGTTCGTGGCTGGGGGGAGGAGGAGAACTTACCTGACATCACTGATGAAGAGCAAGAGGAGATGGATAGTACGTCTGCATCCAAATTTGTGCAGATGGTGTCTTTCATGCTGCCCAGCCAGGGGAATGAGCTGTACTGGGTGGCCACGCTACTAGACCCTCGGTATAGGCACAAAGTGGCGGAGATGTTTCCAAATCACCAGAAGGCAGAAAGGATGCAGCACTTGCAGAACAAGCTGGCAACTATGCTTTACAGTCCGTTTACGGGTGATGTCACAGCACAACGGAATAAAGGTGCCACTGCCAGTAATCCTCCTCCTCCCATGTCCACGCAGGCAAGGACAGGACACCCTAACGATCTCATGGTGATGTCTTCTTTAGTTCAACGTCTCGCTTAGCCCTTCCGGATCCACCCTCCACCAACGCCTCGACCGGCAAGTAGCCGACTACCTGGCCTTAATTGTGGCTGTAGACACTGTGAACAGCAATGAACCCCTGGATGACTAGTGGGTGTGCAGGCTTGACCTGTGGCCAGAGCTGTCACAATTTGCCATCCTACTTCTGTCTTGCCCTGCCTCAAGCGTCCTGTCAGAAAGGACCTCCAGCTCAGCTGGAGGCATTGTCACTGAGAAGAGAAGTCGCCTAAGTCACAAAAGTGTTCAGTACCTCACCTTTATCAAAATCAATGAGGCATGGATCTCGGAGGGCTACTGCCCGCCCAAAGACTAAGTCAGTCCCCACACACAGCATCTCTGCCTGCATGCCGTGTGACTACCTGCCCCATGACAGTTGGTCCCCACACAGCATCTCTGCCTGCAGGCCGCTTGACTGCCTTCTCCGCTACCACCAACAGGGTCCAGGACTCTAGGCGGATATCTGAATTTTTAAGGCCGCTGCTAGCAGCAGCCGCTATAATAATTTTTCTGGTGCGTGTACATGCCTGCCTAATTTTTCTGGCTGCACTGCAGCTGCAACAACAAAACAAAAGGCATGTACATGTGTCAATTTCCCTTCGTCATCGTTACCTTGCCGCGGTGAAGGGGCTTGCGTATCATAATGAAGCAATGACCGTCTAGGGGGTGGGGGGGAGGGGGCACACCCAAGATAATTAGGTCGTGGTTTATTGTGGACAGACCAAATTCAATCAGCTGGACAGACACTGTTCTGTCATTGAGCTACCTCAGCTGGCGACCATATGGGCTGGAAAGCCACCATCACCTGCACTCTCGTCATGGAGCGCACCAGTCCAGCACGGCCGTCACTACACAAACAGCTGTGTGCGGTGCGTTACAGAGTGAATTTGGTCTGTCAGTGTGAAGCAGTACACTAATTACACTACCTGATTGATGTATACACATGCAAGATGTTTTAAAGCACTTTAGGCCAACAATTTAGGATGCAGTGTGATTTCTGCCCTTAAAACGCTGCTGTGCGTCAAATCCAGATTTTTCCCCGGGACTTTTGGCATGTATCCCACTCCGTCATCCAAAAACTCAGATGTTAGACCCCTTGAAATATCTTTTCCATCACTTTTGTGGCCAGCATAAATGTTTCTAGTTCGCCTCCACATTGAAGTCTATTGCGGTTCGAAAAGTTCGTGCGAACCGAACTTTTTGCGCGTTTCGGTTCGCGAACGCGTTCAAGGTTCGCGAACCGAAAATGGGAGGTTCGAGCTATCTCTATTTAACAGACAGTCCCTTCACCCACTGCTGGAATGCAGTGCGCAGGCTACGGGCAATGTCCAAGTAGCTGTCATTAGGACCTCATTGCACTATTGCACTGTCCTGAAATGTTTACTATACACCTCTGGCGTGTGATGGTATCGTTTAGCTTTTTTTATTCGCCTCAAAGTCCTCTTCTTCCTCCTGTGTAAGACTCACAAATACCTCCAGGGCCTGTCCTCTCAGCCCTGGTGTGAGATACCTTGCCCACTGCTCTCTGGGTCACAGGTTTTCTCGCCTGGAGTGACAATATGACTAGAGGCCCCCCTGCCTGGTAAGGAGCCAATGAAACTGGCTCCTTACTGACAGGAAGGCTCAGGAGCTTGGAAAACCAGTGGTGTAGATTCTACACCGCATCAGAGATGCACAGCCACAAGTGTGGTGTAGACGGTCCACGGTCCTGAGCCAGTTAATAATGCAATATAAATGTGTCACTGATTTTACCTCTGTGGTAAAATACAAGCTTGTCAGCAGCCTGTTTATACATTTGCAGAGGGACAATAATGGGTATACAGAAGCAAAGAGCATTATTCAAACTGGGATTATCACACACAAGCTTGTTTACTGTACTATCCGTATTAGTTCAGTGTAAGGGCCTGTTTCCACTACATGCAGATTGGATGGACTCCAATGAATGCCTATGGGCCTGTTTCCACTAAACGCGATTTTTCGGATGCAGATATTCCCATAAGCATTCATTGGAGTCAGTTTTTCTGCATCCATTCTGCTTCCAATCTGCGTGTAGTGGAAACAGGCCCTTATAACAGCTGTGAAGGTTTAATGCTTACATATATAAAAGATACAAACCAAAAAAATAAGAATTGAGGTATCTTTTGTTATTGTTAAGAGCCCACTTTCTCATTTGAAAACCTTGTAATCACACTTAAATATAGCAATTATGTAGCACACTTACATAAAGTAATTCTAATTAGCATTTCTAAATTTGTGTGTGTACTTTTAAGTAAAAGTAATGATGTGAATTTGAATGTGATGCAGAGATGTGTGCAGGCCGGAGGGGTTAGTAGCATATTGCACTCTGTCTGGGTAGGCGGGGAACTGGAGAGAGATGGATTCTTGTGGAAGAGGCAGGGCCAAGCCAGTGACAGCTGTGTTGTGGAAGGTAGCTAGTAGGAGAGAGGATCAGTCTGCCTAGCTTCTGCCAGAGGAAAGAACAAAAGCTTTCTCATCCCAAACAGCATGGAGCTAGAAGGAGACTTCACATATGCAATCCCGCTCATCTTCACAGTCCTGGCTGTTATCCTAGCCACAATTTGGGTGAAGCTGCTTTCTGTAGGAGAAAAGCAACCAGCCAATACCTCACAACAAGAGCAAGAAGAAGTGACAAAGCCAGTGGAAGAAGAAGAAAAGACAAGCAAAGAGGATCATGTGAAAGATGAAGTGGCAGCAAGGACAGAGACTGGGACATTCCCCATAGAAGAAGTTGGGACAGCTGAAGAGTTGCCTGACACAAAAGAAAGTGGAAATAGAGAGGAGAGAACACCATCCAGCCAATCTAGTCGTGAAGAGGAGGAGGGTAAAGTAAGATCTAACAGATATAACATTATCCTGTTCTGTGTTTGTTTGTTGTTTGTTTGATCCTAAAGTAATAACTGTTCCATCAGTATTATTAGTCAAATCATTACAGTGCATGATACTTAGTGTAACAATCTATGTCCTGAGTCCAAGAGCTTACATTTCTCCTTGGCGTACAGCACCTGGATCTTAAGAGAAGTCCAAGTAAGACTTTTCAAGTAGCTTTTCAGTTTGGCAGAGTGATTGGTGTTAATTCCTTTTGGCCTTTTTTTTTTTTTTATAGATTTTAATACCGCTAAGTTAATTGCAACACACACACACACACACACACACACACACACACACACACACACACACACACACACACACACACACACACACACACACACACACACACACGCCCCCTGGTTTTGGTATTTTTGTCTCAAACCCAGGAGCTCATTTCCTTGAGCACATTCCTGCCCTGTAACCCATTCTTGTCTCCGAGGCTGAGAGGCATGCCTAGCTTCTCAGACTGTTTTTACTAATAAGTTCAAATCAGAGCCAAATGGAAATCCTGCAGCATCCAGTCACAAGTTATTTCAATTATCTTATAGCAGTTGACTGTCTGTAAATACTTGTGCAAGTGTAGGGGCATACATCTTAATATGTAAACTGCATCTTGGGGCTTGTAGAACCACTAGTTTTACATTACCGAGGTGTAACGATTGGTGTCAGCAACCAGAGATAATCTGATTATTGGTGATCTGCAGTATCACCAACAATGCAGATATATACCCGATTATTAATGATCTGCAGAATCACCAATAATGCAAGTATGACTAACCTCTGGACACCTGATAACGTGTAAGTGTTTGGTGCAACAGTGAGCTGTCTCCCGTGGGGCGGGAGACACCGATAACAAAAGAGCACGGACCACCTGAGGAGCAGGTGGCCCTAGGGAGAGCAGGGACTATCTCCTGGGAAAGGGGATAGAGATAACTTGCTATCCAGTGATTCTCTGAAATACTGGGAATTAGACTTTACTGCAGACAAAGGACTCCAAAGGGATGGAGCCCCTGGCTGGACTGCAGAGGCCTCTCTGAGCAACAGGAGGTCTCTGCAGCTACCTGACACTTAGCAGGGTCATGTCACAGGTAGTACAGACAGACTGACACTCAAGGGGATAGTGACAGCCAGAAGGGTCATTCAGGCCGGGTCGGCAACACACGAGCAGATAAGGTACAAAGACAGAAGGCTGATTCGGTAACCAGGTACAGGCAGGGTTTGGCAACAGGTAGGCAGATATGCAAAGGTACCGAATCAGAAGACAAGAGAGAGGTCTAGAGAGCAAAGGGTCATAACATATAAGCAAAGGCCTAGTCTAGAGTGTGAGGTCCGTGGTCTCAACACCAAGGAACTGGTCTAAAGTATAACACAGCAATGACACAGTATCCCTAGGCTTGGGTGTGAGGTCCTTGGTCACAACACCCTGGAACTGGTCTAAAGAATAACACAGCAATGACACAGTATCCCTAAGCTTGGGTGTGAGGTCCTTGGTCACAACACCCTGGAACTGGTCTAAAGTATAACACATCAATGACACAGTATCCCTAAGCTTGGGTGTGTGGTCCTTGGTCACAACACCCTGGAACTGGTCTAAAGTATAACACAGTAATGACACAAGAGTAATCTGGCTCAGTGTGAATTCCCAGGTCCACCTGGTTCTAACACACTGTGGGATCTGACTATGGTCTGAGTGCTAACACGTATGTATTCGCAACGGCAGACAACTTGAGACTGAGCGGCGAGATCTATATATAGTGCAGCGCTCCTCAGCGCCATCCAGCGCCACTCAGCCAATGACAGTCCGCTCTGGGATCAGCTGACCAACCTGATCAGCTGACCCCTCTCCTCCTGGTATAAAGGTCCTGCCTCCCAGCACGCGCGCGCGTAGCTCTCCATCTGTGTGCACTAGAAGGCTCAGATAAACCAGACGCATGCTGCCGTGCGGAAACTGCTGGTCTGAACGCGGAGACAGCCGGCCCGCTGCCAGACCGCGCGGCGGCATCTCCGCAATCCTTTACAGTAACCCCCCCCCCCGAGGAGTGGACTCTGGACACTTCCCATCAGGCTTCCCAGGATGTGAGTCATGAAACTCCTTCTTTAATTCTTCCGCATGCATGCGACAATCTGACACCCAAGTTCTTTCCTCCACACCATATCCCTTCCAATGAACCAGATACTGCACGGAATTCTGCACTAAGCGGGAGTCCAAAATCTTTTCAAACTCATATTCAGGTTGGTCATCAACCAACACGGGGGGGGGGGGGGAATCCACGTGCACTGCCGGCTTTAGCAGAGACACATGAAATTATATCACACCTCGCATGCTGGCTGGGAGATCAATTGCATAAGTGACTCTATTAATCTTTTTGGTCACTGGAAAAGGTCCTATGAATCTAGGACCCAGTTTGGGTGACAATTGTTTCAGAGCCAAATGCCGAGTGGACACCCACACCAAGTCCCCTGGTGAGAATTTCCACTCTCCGGACCGCCTTTTGTCTGCCTGCTTTTTCTGGGTCTGGAAGGCTTTCCCCAAGTTTCTTTTAACAATTCCCCAAATCTCCTTCAAAGCCCTCTGCCAATCCTCCAGGGCCGGGAATGGTGTAGATGCCACTGGCAATGGGGCAAACTTGGGTGACCTTCCCAACACTACCTGGAATGGAGAAAACCCTGAGGAAGAACTCTTCAGGTTGTTGTGCGCAAGTCCAATCCCAGTCGGATTGCGCATCTGCTACATAACGTCTAAGAAATTGTTTCAGGGCCTGGTTAACTCTCTCGGTCTGGCCATTGGTCTGTGGGTGGTAGCCTGATGAGAATGCAAGGTCCATGTCCAGCTGATGGCAAAAAGCTCTCCAAAACTTAGATACAAATTGGACTCCCCGATCTGACACTACATTCTCCGGAATGTCATGCAGCCGGAAAATGTGCTGGATGAAGAGATCAGCCAATTCCTGGGCCGAGGGGAGTCCTTTCAAGGGAACAAAATGAGCCATCTTACTGAATCTGTCTACTACCACCCAAATGACCATCTTGCCCTCAGACCTGGGGAGTTCTCCCACAAAATCCATGGACAGGTGAGTCCATGGTTCACTCGGGACTGGCTAAGGTTGTAAGGTACCAACAGGAGCCTGACGAGAAGGTTTACTCCTAGCACACACTGCACACTCTCTTACAAACTCCTTACAGTCTGTTGCTAATGTAGGCCACCAAGCACATCTGGCCAGCAAATCCTGTGTTCTGGTGGCCCCAGGATGACCAGCATTCTTGTGAGAATGGAACAGCTGTAACAGTTGTAGACGGAAAGGCAGTGGCACAAACATAACCCTGTCAGGCTTCCCTTCTGGAACATCCTGCTGGTAAGGGCTCAGCATGGCTGTCCAATCTTTCCAGGTTTCTGTGGCTGCCAAAACCACCTTCTGAGGTAGAATGGTTTCAGGGGCTGAGTGCTGTACCGTCTCGGGCTCGAAACACCTGGACAAGGCGTCGGCCTTGACGTTTTTACTACCAGGGGTGTACGTAATTACAAATCTGAATCTCGAGAAGAACAAAGACCACCGGGCCTGACGGGGGCTAAGTCTCTTGGCACCCTCTATATACTCCAAATTTTTGTGATCTGTATAAACTGTGATAGTGTGTTCTGCTCCTTCTAGCCATTGTCGTCATTCCTCAAATGCTAACTTGATGGCTAAAAGCTCCCAGTTGCCTATATCATAGTTTTTCTCTGTGGGTGAAAACCTACGAGAGAAGTAGGTGCATGGGTGAAGTTTACCTTGTAACCCTGAACGCTGAGACAATACAGCCCTCACCCCCACCTCTGAAGCATCCCCCTCCACGATGAAGGGGAAGGTGACATCCACATGTCTCAATATGGGTGCAGAACAGAACAGTTTTTTTCAGTGTGGAAAAAGCAGTATGTGCCTCTGCTGTCCAGTGGTAAGTATCAGCCCCCTTTTTGGTGAGACTTGTGAGGGGCGAGACCACAGTAGAGTACCCCTTTATAAACCTCCTGTAGTAGTTGGCAAAGCCCAAAAATCTTTGGAGCGCCTTCAATCCCACAGGCCGAGGCCACTCCAAGACAGCAGAAACCTTACCAGGATCCATTGAAAGGCCAGACGTAGAGATAATGTACCCCAGGAAGGCAACAGAGGTCACTTCGAAAAGACATTTCTCAAGCTTAGCGTAAAGCAGATTTTGTCTTAATTTTCTTAGGACAAATTTGACATGCTTTCGGTGTTCCGAGAGATTAGACGAAAAGATCAAAATATCGTCCAGATGCACTAGGACAAACTTCCCCAACACCTCCCTGAACACCTCATTAATCAACTCCTGGAAGACGTCCGGGGCGTTACACAACCCGAAGGGCATCACCAGATACTCGTAGTGCCCGTCGGGTGGGTTGAAGGCTGTCTTCCATTCGTCACCATCCCTGATATGAACCAGGTTGTACGCACCTCTTAAATCTAATTTTGAGAAAATCTTGGCATTAGTAACCTGCGTGAACAAATCGTCAATCAAGGGCAGAGGATAACGATTTTTCACTGTAATCTTGTTTAAACCTCGGTAATCAATGCAAGGACGAAAGCCTCCATCTTTTTTTTTTACAAAAAAGAATCCTGCCCCTGCTGGTGAACGAGAGGGACGGATGAAACCTTTAGCCAAATTTTTTTTTATATACTCCTGCATTGCCAATTTCTCAGGCCCAGATAATAATAATAATGGCAGTATTTGTATAGTGCCTTTCTCCTGTCAGACTCAAAGCACTTGCGAGGCAGCCACTAGAGCGCACTCAGTAGGCAGTAGCAGTGTTAGGGAGTCTTGCCCAATGAACTCCTTACTGAATTACTGGCTTACTGAACAGGCAGAGCCGAGATTCGAACCCAGGTCTCCCATGTCAGAGGCAGAGCCCTTAACCAATACACCATCCAGATAGATTATAGAGGTGACCTCTGGGAGGCATACAACCAGATCTTAAATCGATGGGACAGTCGAAAGTACGGTGGGGGGGAAGTTTATCAGCTGACTTGGGACAAAAGACGTCTGCAAATTCTGCGTATTGGCTTGGCACACCTTTAACCTGGATCTTGGTGTTACCCACGGTTACTTTCGCTAAACAGTGATGATAACAATGGGTAGACCAGCTCGTTAGCTGACCTGAAACCCAGTCTATCTGAGGTGAGTGATGTGTGTATATATATATATATATATATATGTGTATATATATGTTATATATATATATATATATATATATATATATATATATATATATATATATATATATATATATATATATATATATATATATGTGTGTGTGTGTGTGTGTGTATATATGTATATATATATATATATGTGTGTGTGTGTGTGTGTGTGTGTATATATGTATATATATATATATATATGTGTATATATGTATATATATATATATATATATATTTATATATGTATGTATATATATATATATATATATATATATATATATTTATATATGTATATATATATATATATATTTATATATATATATATATATATATATATATATATATATATATATATATATATATATATATATATATATATATATATATATATATATATATATGTATGTATGTATGTATGTATGTATGTATGTATGTATGTATGTATGTATGTATGTATGTATGTATGTATGTATGTATGTATGTATGTATGTATATATATATATATATATATATATATATATATATATATATATATATATATATATATGTATGTATATATATATATATATATATATATATATATATATATATATATATATATATATATATATATATATATATATATATGTGTGTGTGTGTGTGTATGTATATGTGTGTGTGTGTATATGTGGATCCCTCCACTGGCTTCCTATCCAGTGTGTGTGTGTATAGCGTGAGAGGGGGGCCCAAATCTGCCACTTTGCTTAGGGCCCCATTTGGCCTTAATCCGGCTCTGGTTGAAATAATATTCTAATATTCATATGGTCTGATCTTCAACACGTTTTCCAAACCCCATACAGTGTGTATACCATACACTGAATTTACATAACCCACTGAGGTTGTGAGTGCGTCCTTCCAAGGCGTACTAACGTGGGATATCTTTTTCTCAACACCTGTAAGACTGTGTAGGAAGTTGCATGTTCTTACTGTTTTCCCCTCACACCGGGAATCTCTCTCTCCTCTTCCTTTCTCTATTCCTCCTCTTTTCTTCCCTCCTTTGTTACTTTCTTTCTGTCCCAACTGTATTCCCCTCCTTGTGGGGAAAGAGTCTACATTTTGATAATATGGCCTCGGAATCAATAAGAAATACTAGTCGTGATGTGCCGTTTACTTTGAAGGAAACGGAACTAGATCCAGAGGGTGGTTTTCTCTTTGTTAAGGGGAAAATTACTGACAAAGAGGTTACTCTGGCTAATATTTATGTTCCCAACGGCAACAGCCTTCATTTTTAGTTGCTGTAGTGACTAAATTGGCAAATTTCACTAAAGGCATACTCATCCTGGGCGGGGATTTTAATGTCCCTTTGAATCCTCTTCAGGATTGCTCCAATGGCTCCTCGGTGCTTTCTTATAGAGCTCTTCATTACATTAGAATTACATTACAGAATCTGTCCCTTATGGACCCCTGGAGAATTTCCCACCCACTTGAAAAGGATTATACTCACTTCTCCTCTATCCACAACAAATACTCAAGGATTGATTATTTCTTTGTAACTCGGGGATTTGCCCTGTGTCAGAGAGTCCTCAATAGGTTCTAGAACTATCTCAGACCATGCTCCAGTATTCCTCTCCCTTACGACTCCTGTTAGATCACCTAACACTTGGTCATGGACAGTGTTCTCTCCAGAATTTTTTTCAGCTGGGTGGCATGAAAAAGTAGCCGGGTGGAGAAGTAAGGGACCTTTTCCACTAGGAAGCGTGATCGCAATCGCGCTGCAATCACGCTGCCTACAATTCCCACTACCTGTGATTGCAGAGTATAGCTGCTGGTAAAAGAGCACGATCGCATGACAGTTGTATTAGTGCACAGTAATACCAGGAGTACTCCTTAAATGATAGCCCTTGGTGGCTGGGGCTATCACTAGACAGAGCGTGGTCGTACAAGTGAGGTCAGTAACGGGTCGGTCAGCAGCAGTACAGAATAGTCAGGCAAAATCATAGTCTAAAAACAGGCCGAGGTCAGCAGCAGATCAGATGGGCAAATGTACAGAATCAGGAGGCTAAATCACAGTCAAAGTTCAGGCTAGAGTCAGCAGCAGATCAGATTGGCAAAGGTACAGAATCGGAAGGCAGAGAATAGTCAAGAGTTCAGGTAAAGTTCATACACAATAATAATATTACAGTAATGATAATAATAATAATCCTAAACTAAGTGTGAATCCCCGGGGTCCTGCCGGATCAAACACACACGGATCTGACTAAGGTCTGAGAGTGTTCACTGCCAGGGCTGTATTTAGGGTTTGGGCTCCCCTAGGCACCCCAAACCTATGGCGCCCCCCCCCCTCCCCTCCCAGGAGGATGAAAAAAAAATGGGCGTGGCCACAGAATGCAGTGGGCGTGTCCATAACATACAGTGGGTGTGACCAATTAAAATTTCAGTGCAGCCCAAAGTCGGTGGGGCCGTGTTTTCTCCCCGGGTATGAGTAAACTGACCCTAAAAAAGCAACTAGGAAATGTTTCCCCCCCCCCCCGCCCAAAAAAAAACCACACAGCCAGTGTTCTCTCGCACAAAATAGTGGTAGGTATTAGATTGTGAGCTCCCCTAGGAAAAGTCAGTAACATGACTGTTCTCTGCAAAGTGCTGCAGAAGATGCCAGTGCTATATAAATGCATAAGAATATGGTAGGGCATTAGACTATGGCAGGATTAGATTGTAAGCTCCTCAGAGGATAGTCAGTGACATGACTAAGTACTCTGTGAAGTACTGCTGAAGATGGCAGTACAATATAGTACAATACTGTGGCAGCATGGTGGCATAATGGTTAGCGCTCTCGCCTTGCAGCGCTGGGTTCCCGGTTCAAATCCCAGCCAGGTCAACATCTGCAAGGAGTTTATATGTTCTCCCTGTGTCTGCATGGGTTTCCTTAAGACACTCTGGTTTCCTCCCACATCCCAAAAACATACAGATAAGTTAATTGGTTTCCCCCTACAAATTGACCCTAGACTACGATACATACACTACACAATATAGACATATGACTATGGTAGGGATTAGATTGTGAGCCCCTCTGAGGGACAGCTAGTGACAAGGCAAAATACTCTGTACAGCGCTGCGGAAGATGTTGGCGCTATATAAATAATTAGTATAAGTACAGTATAAAGTAGCCAGGTCTATAGGTGTCCCCAGTTTAGGTAGTAGTCAGGGGCGTAACTAGAAATCACTGGGCCCCCTTGCGAAAATTTGGATGGGGCCCCCCCCATAGGTGCCAAATAATCATAATGGGGCAGTGTTTTACCATAAAATAATCGCAATGCGGGCAGAATTTCACCATAAAATAATCGCAATGTGGGCAGAATTTCACCATCAAATAATCGCAATGCGGGCAGAATTTCACCATCAAATAATCGCAATGCGGGCAGAATTTCACCATCAAATAATCGCAATGCGGGCAGAATTTCACCATCAAATAGAGATGGGCCGAACCTCCGATTTTAGGTTCGCGAACCCTGTTCGCGAACTTCCGCGAAAGGTTCGGTTCGCGAACAAGTTCGCGAACCGCAATAGACTTCAATGGGGAGGCGAAAAATGATAGAAAACATGTTTCAAAAGCTCTAATACCTGGAGCCACACCTAATTGAGTGAAATACACATCACTGCTGAAGGACCCACCCACCCACCTCCTCCTCCTCCTCCTCCTCCTCCTCCTCCAAGCAAGGTCCTTTATACCATTTGCCTACCTACACTAATTAGTTATGGGACAGCTGCTACACACTCTGCTAGGGAGATTTTAATTGGTCTCCCTCCTCCCACCACCCTGTCAACCTATTCCCTCCTCCCTCCTACCGGAGGGAGGAGGGTCTCTTCTGGCAGGGAATTATACTATTTTAAAAGCCAGTATACATCATACCATAGCTGGGAATCGAACCCAGATCTCACTGTGCAGTGGACACGTCACCCTAAGCACTGTACCACTACAGTAGTAAGTGAAGCTAGCCTAAAATGTACCATTAATGCTCAATGCAATAGAACCATTAGGTTGCTTAAAGGAGAACTGTAGTGAGAGGTATATGGAGGCTGCCATATTGATTTCCTTTTAAGCTATACCAGTTGCCTGGCAGCCCTGCTGATCTATTTGGCTGCAGTAATAATAATAATAATCCAAACATTTGTATAGCGCTTTTCTCCTGTCAGACTCAAAGCGCTCAAGAGCTGCAGCCACAGGGACACGCTCAAGAGGCCACCCTGCAGTGTTAGGGAGTCTTGCTTTGAACTCCTTACTGAATAGGTACTTGACCTAGCCAGGATTTGAACCCTGGTCTCCCATGTCAAAGGCAGAACCCTTAACCAGTACACTTTCCAGCCACTGTCGTGTGAATCCCACCACAAACAAGCATGCAGCTAATCTTGTCAGATCTTACAAAAATGTCAAACACCAGATCTGCTGCATGCTTGTTCAGGGTCTAGGGCTAAAAGTATTGGAGGCAGAGGATCTGCAGGATAGCCAGGTAACTGGTATTGCTTAAAAGGAAATCAATATGGAAGCCTCCATATACCTTTCACTACAGTTTCACATGCAGCTTGTTTTCAGGCCAGCAATTTCAGGCCAGCAATTTCAGGCCAGCAATTTCAGGCCAGCAATTTCAGGCCAGCTTCAGTTGGTATAGTGGATAGTGTGCTTGTCCACCATACAGTGAGACCCAGGTTCAAATCCCAGCCAATGTGAGTTGGCTTTTATGCTACAAATCCTTAGGGAACCTAAACGGAGAAGGATATGGATTTTTCCTTTTAAAATAATACCAGTTGCCTGAATCGCCTGCAGATCCTGTGTCTCTAATACTTTTAGCCACAGCCCCTGAACAAGCATGCAGATCAGGTGCTCTGACTGAAGTCAGACTGGATTAGCTGCATGCTTGTTTCAGGGTGTGATTCAGCCACTATTGCAGTCACAAAGATCAGCTGGACTGCCAGGCAACTGGTATTGTTTACAGGAAACAGCCATATCACTCTCAGTTAAGGTTCCCTTTAAAGGAGAACTGTAGTGAAAGGTATATGGAGGCTACCATATTGATTTCCTTTTAAGCAATACCAGTTACCTGGCTATCCTGCAGATCCTCTGCCTCCAATACTTTTAGCCCTAGACCCTGAACAAGCATGCAGCAGATCTGGTGTTTGACATTTTTGTAAGATCTGACAAGATTAGCTGCATGCTTGTTTGTGGTGGGATTCACACGACAGTGGCTGGATAGTGTACTGGTTAAGGGTTCTGCCTTTTGACATGGGAGACCAGGGTTCAAATCCTGGCTAGGTCAAGTACCTATTCAGTAAGGAGTTCAAAGCAAGACTCCCTAACACTGCAGGGTGGCCTCTTGAGCATGTCCCTGTGGCTGCAGCTCTTGAGCGCTTTGAGTCTGACAGGAGAAAAGCGCTATACAAATGTTTGGATTATTATTATTATTACTGCAGCCAAATAGATCAGCAGGGCTGCCAGGCAACTGGTATAGCTTAAAAGGAAATCAATATGGCAGCCTCCATATACCTCTCACTACAGTTCTCCTTTAAGCAACCTAATGGTTCTATTGCATTGAGCATTAATGGTACATTTTAGGCTAGCTTCACTTACTACTGTAGTGGTACAGTGCTTAGGGTGACGTGTCCACTGCACAGTGAGATCTGGGTTCGATTCCCAGCTATGGTATGATGTATACTGGCTTTTAAAATAGTATAATTCCCTGCCAGAAGAGACCCTCCTCCCTCCGGTAGGAGGGAGGAGGGAGGTGGGAGACCAATTAAAATCTCCCTAGCAGAGTGTGTAGCAGCTGTCCCATAACTAATTAGTGTAGGCAGACAACTGAGTCAAATGGTATAAAGGACCTAGCTTGAAGGGAGGGTGGGCGGGTTCTATAGCATTAAAAGCAGTGTGTTTGACAATAACATGTCTGCTGACAGTGAAATGGAGGGTAAAAATTTTGCTTTATAGAGCGAACCAGGCGAAGCGAACTTCCGCAAACGTTCGCCTGCGACACCCGCACGCGAACCACCGAAGTTCGCACGAACCCCGTTCGCCGGCGAACCGTTCGGCCCAACTCTACCATCAAATAATCGCAATGCGGGCAGAATTTCACCATCAAATAATCGCAATGTGGGCAGAATTTCACCATCAAATAATCGCAATGTGGGCAGAATTTCACCATCAAATAATTGCAATGTGGGCAGAATTTCACCATCAAATAATCGCAATGTGGGCATCATTTCACCATAAAATAATCGCAATGTGGGCATCATATCACCATAAAATAATCGCAATGTGGGCATCATATCACCATAAAATAATCGCAATGTGGGCATCATATCACCATAAAATAGTTGCAATGTGGGCATCATATCACCATAAAATAATTGCAATGTGGGCAGCATTTCAGCAGAAAATAATCGCAATGTGGGCATCATATCACCATAAAATAATCGCAATGTGGGCAGCATTTCAGCAGAAAATAATAGTTCCCATTTTTTTTTTACCTTAGTGAGGCTCAGCCAGCCTCAGGACAGTTCCCCGGGAGCAGCAGTCTTGCTCTCTCCATCCCACACTGCTTCCTCCTAGTACTGGGGTCAGAGAAACTCCAAGGGGATGCTGTGGGGTGGGTGGGTGGATGGGTGAGAAACCCCAAGGGGATGCTGTGGGGTGGGTGGGTATCTGCAATGGGCTGCTGTGGGGTGGGTGGGTATCTGCAATGGGCTACTGTGGGGTGGGTGGGTATCTGCAATGGGCTACTGTGGGGTGGGTGGGTATCTCCAAGGGGGGGCTGCTGCTGTGGGGTTGTGGGAGAATATCTCCAAGGGGGGGCTGCTGCTACTGTGGGGTGGGTGAGAGGGAAGGTATCCGCAAGGGGGTTGCAGCTGCTACTGTGGGGTGGGTGAGAGGGAAGTTATCCGCAAGGGGGTTGCAGCTGCTACTGTGGGGTGGGTGAGAGGGAAGGTATCTCCTGGGGGGGCTGCTGCTGTGGAGTGGTGGGAGAATATCTCCAAGGGGGGGCTGCTGCTGCTACTGTGGGGTGGGTGAGAGGGAAGGTATCCGCAAGGGGGTTGCAGCTGCTACTGTGGGGTAGGTGAGAGGGAAGGTATCTCCAGGGGGGGCTTCTGCTGTGGGGTGGTGGGAGAATATCTCCAAGGGGGGGGGGCTGCTGCTGCTACTGTGGGGTGGGTGTGTGTTAAGGTATCTCCGGGGGGGGCTGCTGCTGTGGGGTGGTGGGAGAATATCTCCAAGGGGGGGGGGCTGCTGCTGCTACTGTGGGGTGGGTGAGAGGGAAGGTATCTCCAGGGGGGGGCTGCTGCTGTGGGGTGGTGGGAGAATATCTCCAAGGGGGGGCTGCTGCTGCTGCTACTGTGGGGGTGGGAGGGAAGGTATCTCCAGGGGGGGGGGCTGTGGGATGGGTGGGAGGGAAGGTATCCCCAAGGGGGTTGCAGCTGCTACTGTGGGGTGGGTGAGAGGGAAGGTATCTCCAGGGGGGGGGGCTGCTGCTGTGGGGTGGTGGGAGAATATCTCCAAGGGGGGGCTGCTGCTGTGCTGCTACTGTGGGGGGTGGGGGGGGAGGTATCTCCAGGGGGGAGGCTGCTGCTACTGTGGGATGGGTGGGAGGGAAGGGGGGGGGCTGCTACTGTGGGGTGGGTTGGTGGGAGGGAAGGTATCTCCAGGGGGGGGCTGCTATGATGCACAAGGAGGGTCCCCCTCCTGTCACCCTGATCCTCCATGGCGCTGCTGCTGCATTACAAACAGCTTCATACTCACTTTCCCTGGCTCTGGGCTCCGTTAGATGTTAAGGCTGTGGTTTCTCATCCACAGCACAGCACAGCGCTATGGAGGGGCATGGTGACAGGAGGGGGGGCCCAAGGAGAACAAAAAATAAGTCGTCCCCCCTCTGGTCCTGCTCCCGTTCGTGGTGCCCTGCCCCCACCGCAAATTGAGCCTTCAGAGAGGAGAGCCGTTCCCCACTGCTATTCAGAGAGTCTCAGGCTGCTCGCTCTGGCTGCTCCCATGAGTCGACTCATGAATCAAAGATTGCTGCCCTAGATTCTAGGGCAGCAATCTTTGATTCATGAGTCGACTCATGAGTCACAGGAGTAGCCAGAGCGAGCAGCCTGCTAGACTCTCTGGCAGAGAATCGTCTCTAGCTGGATGGGAAGTCCGGCTCACTAAAGAGCCGCAACTAAGAGTCTAGAGCCACATGGGGCCAGGGGATGACGTGCTGGGCTATCCCAATACAGAAGCAGGCGGGGGGCGAGTTCCCCTCCTTGTGGTTGTGCTCTCTGCCCTCAAACCCCCCCCAACCCCCCCCCCCCCCCCCCCCCATCCTCCCTCAGCAGGCAACTTTTTTTTTCCTTAACACAAATTTGTAAAAGAAAAAATAAATATTAAAAAAAAAATACATAGCCAACAGGTGGGCGCCCCCCCCGAGGGGCCGGCCATGGCACCGGCCCACGGGTGCCTCTTATCCAGTGATTCTTCTGAAATACTGGGAATTAGACTTTACTGCAGCCAAAGGACTCCAAAGGGATGGAGCCCCTGGCTGGACTGCAGAGGCCTCTCTGAGCAACAGGAGGTCTCTTCAGCTACCTGACACTTAGCACGGTCATGTCACAGGTAGTACAGACAGACTGACACTCAAGGGGAGAGTGACAGCCAGAAGGGTCATTCAGGCTGGGTCAGCAACACACAAGCAGATAAGGTACAAAGACAGAAGGCTGATTCGGTAACCAGGTACAGGCAGGGTTTGGCAATAGGTAGGCAGATATGCAAAGGTACCGAATCAGAAGACAAGAGAGAGGTCTAGAGAGCAAAGGGTCATAACATATAAGCAAAGGCCTAGTCTATAGTGTGAGGTCCGTGGTCTAAACACCCAGGAACTGATCTAAAGTATAACACAGCAATGACAAAGTATGCCTAGGCTTGGGTGTCAGGTCCTTGGTCACAACACCCTGGAACTGGTCTAAAGTATAACACAGCAATGACACAGTATCCCTAAGCTTGGGTGTGAGGTCCTTGGTCACAACACCCTGGAACTGGTCTAAAGTATAACACAGCAATGACACAGTATCCCTAAGCTTGGGTGTGAGGTCCTTGGTCACAACACCCTGGAACTGGTCTAAAGTTTAACACAGTAATGACACAAGAGTAATCTGGCTCAGTGTGAATTCCCAGGTCCACCTGGTTCTAACACACTGTGGGATCTGACTATGGTCTGAGTGCTAACACATATGTATTCGCAACGGCAGACAACTTGAGACTGAGCGGCGAGATCTATATATAGTGCAGCGCTCCTCAGCGCCATCCAGCGCCACTCAGCCAATGACAGTCCGCTCTGGGATCAGCTGACCAACCTGATCAGCTGACCCCTTTCCTCCTGGTATAAAGGTCCTGCCTCCCAGCACGCGCGCGCGTAGCTCCCCATCTGTGTGCACTAGAAGGCTCAGATAAACCAGACGCATGCTGCCGTGCGGAAACTGCTGGTCTGAACGCGGAGACAGCCGGCCCGCTGCCAGACCGCGCGGCGGCATCTCCGCAATCCTTTACAGTAACCCCCCCCCCCCGAGGAGTGTGTGAGTGCTAACAAGGCAAAGGCAGACAACTTGAGACTGAGCGGCGAGATCTATATATAGTGCAGCGCTCCTCAGCGCCACCCAGCGCCACCCAGCGCCACTCAGCCAATGACAGTCCGCTCTGGGATCAGCTGACCAACCTGATCAGCTGATCCCTCTCCTCTTGGCATAAAGGTCCTGCCTCCCAGCGCGCGCGCAGCTCTCCATCTGTGTCCACTAGAAGGCTCAGACAAACCAGATGCATGCTGCTGTGCGGGAACCGCTGGTCTGAACGCAGAGACAGCCGGCCCGCTGCCAGACCGCGTGGCGGCATCTCCGCAATCCTTTACACGAGGCAGTTCTTTTGAGAACACCTTGGTTATCTGTCAAATTCGTTGTGCCATAATGTCATTAGGTGGTCCACTGTGCAGGGCCGGTTCTAGGTGAAATGGGGCACTGGGGCAAAAAACAAACAAACCCAAAGGGCCCCCTAGATAATAAAATGATGGGGGGAGACAGAAACTTGAAGTGTAAACTGAAACAAAAAGGGTCTCGGGTACTATACTTATCTGGGGTTTCCTTAAGCCCCCTTGAGGCCGCTAGTCCCTTGTCGTCTCCACAGGTGGCTCCTGTCTCCTGCAATTCGGCCCGAAAGCCTGACCAAGTCGCGCTTCATCGTGTATACTTATATGCACGATGAAGCGTGACTCGGCCAAGTGCGGGGGACAGGAGCCACTGAGGAAGATGACAAGGGACGAGGGGCCTCAAGGGGGCTTAAGGAAGCCCAACTTACAAACACGCAATATAAATATTCTGTGTTTTGTCTAAGTAGGCACTGCTGTGTTGTTGCAACCAGGACGATATTATAACCTGTAAAGACCCACGCTGTACATAATCGGTATAATGTTTATAAAGCGGATACAACCCCCCTTAAAAAACATTATTGGAAGGGTTTGTTAAAGGAGTTTAGTGAGTTTGGGCCAGTGAGATGTATAGGGCCTGGTAATAATTTGTATATCCTTTTTTATGAAACAATATTGTTTCTATGTAAACTATCAATTTCTTATTGGTGCCCACAAAACTTATTGAAAGGGATGCTCAGATACCCCTTTTCAAAATCCGAATTGATCCGGATCCGGATACCCAGATATCCGGATCGGATACCCGGATCCGAACGTTCTGATATCTGCGTACATGCGGATATCCGAACGCATTATCCGGGCTATCTGGGCAGATTTGGATATTTGGATAGAAAAACCAGAAGTGGCCTATAAATAGCTTCCAAAACGTTTTTTGAGGTAAATGATGCATGTAGCATTATGTTTTTTTTAAAGGGAAACACTAATTTATTATGTGGGGAGTTAAAAATACAAAAAAAATGGCTGTAAATTAACATAAGGAGTAGGTTCCAGACAGCGGTCGTGCAGCCCACATGTGTCCAAAGTTCAACCGCACATCTGGGACATGACAGTTTTCAGCTCAGACACCTCCAAAAAAATTACACCGCAATTGTGTTGGTACCACGGCACAGTAAAACATTAGGAGGGGTTCCAGGAAGCGGTCGTACTGCCGCAGTTGGGGCCTCCCCACAACTCGGACAGCACAGACACCTCCAAAAAAATTACACAGTAATTGTGTTTACATAGTTCACCATGGCACCTAGTGTGTTGGTACCACGGCTGTAAAAATTTTTTGAACCAGGCTTATGACTCAAGACGGAGCCTGGAGGTTGTGGTGGTAAAGGGTGGTAAGGCAGGCATAGTGATTTCCAGCCACTTCATTTCCCCCTCTTGCCAACAACAGGGGCCAGGAATTCACCAACCACCCAAGCCTAGTTTATTTTGAGAAACGTCAGTCTGTCTACAGACTGGGTGGACAGACGAGAGCGATTCTCGGTGACCACGCCACCGGCCGCACTGAAGCACCTTTCGGACAGCACGCTGGAAGGGGGGCAAGCAAGGACTTCCAGGGCGTACTGCGTCAACTCACTCCAAATATCCAGGTGCTTGACACAGTAATCCAAGGGGTCCACAGGGGTGTCGCTGTCAAGCCCGCTGTAGGACCCCATGTAGTCTGCCACCATCCGGGTCAGGCACTGGTTCTGGTTTTGATAGCCACATGCTGCTGCAGGCACCTCCTCAGTCGACAGCTGTACCGGCGTGGTGTACAGCGCCTTTGTTAGAGACAGCAGGTTTGATGGGCGCCTGCTGCTGATGGACGCAGGCTCTGCTGTGCTGGCTGGACTGTGACATCAGGGGGAGGGGAAGTCTGGGGGACGGCTTCCTCCAATCGCCGAACCAGGGACCGCTGCAAGTCCATCATTCGGCGCACAGGGTCTCCTGCTGCAGGCAGGAACTGATGCAGCTTCCCCTTCAGCCGTGGGTCCAGCATCAGAGTGATCCTCCTCTCCCACTTCCAGCAGAGCATAGAGGGCCTTGTCCAACATGCACACCATGGTCACCCACTCACACAGCGACGCACGGTCCCGGCTGACCATGTTGGTGGCCTCCAGGAAGGATGCCAGCACCAAGCACACCAGCTGCATTTTTTTCCCACTCTGCATTCAGGATGATGTCCAGGAGGTGGGTGGTGCCGGTCCCGAACATGGTGGCGTCCGTGGTGGCTCTTGCCAGGTATCGGCTGACAGCCTGCCACTGTTCAACCAGACGCTCTAACATGGCCAGGGTGGAGTTCCATCGTATTGCAACATCATTAATGAGCGGTGCCGTGGGTGGTTCAGCTCCAGCTGCACGGCTTCCAGGGCCGCTGAGGCACTGCCCGAGCAGCGGAAATAACCCACCGTTTTCCGAGCCGCTTTCAAAAGTGGGTCCATCCCCTGGTAGGTGCTCAGAAATTTCTGCACCACCAGGTTCAGGACGTGGGCCAGACGGGATGTGGGTGAGGTCTCCCCAGTGGATGGCAGCAACCAGGTTGGCCCCATTGTTGGACACCACCTCTCCGACTCTGAGGCCTCTGGGGGTCAGCCAACTCCTCTCCTGCTCTTGGAGTTTGTCCAGGACGTGGTCTGCCGTCAGTCTGTGCTTCCCCAGGCTGACCATATCCAGCAGACAGGGGCAGAGAGCGAAAAGAGAAGGAGACCAGAGAAAGGAAGGGGAAGAGGAGTGAAGCACACACTCAAACTCCAATATGCTTCACCCAATTAATTCCTCAGTCAAAACGGGGGCAAAAATGCTCCATAGTGCACAGCATCATTAAGACCTCTGCCCTGTGTAGCATTCCATTCAAAAATCCATCACAGCTCCATCTGGAGCAACTGTCTGTCAATGTCCCCTCCTCTTACATGGGCATGGACTCTATCCAGGCCCACAAACCTTACATACTCCTCACTACCCTTATGAATCAGATTTACATGTCGAGATATGGGCGACTTGAAGTTGCACCCTCTGATGTCCGCAGTATGTTCTTTTATTCGTTCCTTGAATTCA
This sequence comes from Hyperolius riggenbachi, assembly GCF_040937935.1. Classification (NCBI taxonomy): domain Eukaryota; kingdom Metazoa; phylum Chordata; class Amphibia; order Anura; family Hyperoliidae; genus Hyperolius; species Hyperolius riggenbachi. Next base: position 125,470,951 of record NC_090657.1, on the reverse strand, counting down.
CGGTATGTTTTGCCTATGTAGAAACATCCACATCTACACATTAGCAAATATACTACAGCTTTGGTGTTACAGTTGGCAAAATGCCGTAACTTCCACACTCATCCATTAGGGAGTGCAACCTCGGGACCCACCATCAAAAATCTACAATAAGTGCAGCCGCCGCAGCTGTAGGTACCACCACAGTACAGTGAATGGACCTAGAGCAGCGGTCAAAATGGCTATTTGTCATCAAGTCCTTTAAAGGATACCCGAACTGAAATGTGACATGATGAGATAGACATGTGTATGTACAGTGCGTAGCACACAAATAACTATGCTGTTCCTTTTTTCTTTCTCTTCCTGAAAGAGTTAAATATCAGGTATGTAAGTGGCTGACTCAGTCCTGACTCAGACAGGAAGTGACTACAGTGTGACCCTCACTGATAAGAAATTCCCATGTTTTACCTCTTTCTTGCTCTCAGAAGCCATTTTCTGCTAGGAAAGTGTTTTATAGTTGGAATATCTTATCAGTGAGGGTCACACTGTAGTCACTTCCTGTCTGAGTCAGGACTGAGTCAGCCACTTGCATACCTTATATTTAACTCTTTCAGACAGAGAAATAAAAAAAGGAACACAGCATAGTTATTTGTGCTAGGCACTGTACATACACATGTCTATCTCATTATGTCTAATTTTAGTTCGGGTATCCTTTAATGTTCTAGCTCGTCTATATGTTATCTGTGGTATTAAACCTTTAACCGTTATATCACTACAAAGTACGTGCCAATGTCTCTGTAGGATATTGTAAATATTTGTTTCCTGGTCATTGTACCAAGTACCGAGGCGAACCTCCTCATTTGAGCCGGCAGTCTGTTGTTCCAAAACACCTCTCACACTTTTTTTGTTGTTTCTATTCATATTTAATAAATTAGAGCGTGGAGTATTTTTGGCTCTTTTGTACGCTTTTTTGAGCCACTTGTCCTTATAGCCCCTTTCCTGAAACCGGGCTTGTAATAATTTAGCCTCTCTTTCAAAGTCCTTCTCTTTAGTCCTTCCCTCAACATGGCCGCCTCTTTATATATAGGGGGGGCTGGCCAGAGTTCCCCTCTGTGATTGGTTGCTAGGGCTTCTGCTGGGAGCCCTCTGATTGGCTCAATGGCGTCATCTCCTTAGTTACAGTAGTCGGGTTCGGATATCCGCCGGATATCCGCAGATATCCGGGTATGCGACCAAATATCCGCGGATTGCTATCCAGATTTGCACAGAAATCCGGAATCCGAAAGCTGAAAAAAGTTCAGATATCCAGGTTATTATTATTATTATTTAGTATTTATATAGCGCCGACATATTACGCAGCGCTGTACAGTGTATATACATATATATCTTGTCACTAACTGTCCCTCAAAGGAGCTCACAATCTAATCCCTACCATTGCCATATGTCTATATTATGTAGTGTAAGTACTGTAGTCTAGGGCCAATTTTTAGGGGAGCCAATTAACTTATCTGTATGTTTTTGGAATGTGGGAGGAAACCGGAGTGCCCGGAGGAAACCCACGCAGACACGGAGAAAACATACAAACGCTTTGCAGATAGTGCCCTGGCTGGGATTCGAACCAGGGACCCAGCGCTGCAAGGCGAGAGAGCTAACCACTACGCCACCGTGCTGCCCAAGGTTACCTGGATATCTGGAATCCGGATGAGCATCCCTGCTTATTGATATAGTTTATGATCTTCCTGTTCATGAGATTGGGGTAAGGAGACAAAAAGTGCCTTGTCTGGGGCACCAGATGGCTAGAAACAGCCCTGCTTTTACCTATCACTCCTTTGGTATGTGCACCACTAGTTGAGAATCACTGTACTACAGTATATTATAGTACACCTGAATTGAGAGCGATATGGAGGCTCCCATATTTATTTCCTTTTAAACAATACCAGTTGCTTGGAAGTCCTGCTGATTACTTTGGCTGCAGTAGGGTCTGAATCACACACCTGGAACCAAGCATGTGGCTAATCCAGTCAAACTTCAGTCAGAAACACCTGATCTGCATGCTTGTTCAGAGTCTATGGCTAAAAGTGGTGGCCATACACTTATAGATTTTCAGCAGATTCGACCATCAGATAGATTTCTGTCAGATGCCTGTCAAGTCGAATCTGATAGGAATCTATCTGAACAGATTTCCAATAGATTTCAGAATAAAATCTATTGGAAATCTATTGGAATCTATTTATCGATCTAAATGCACCAATTGACCATTAGATCCAATGCAACTTTATAGGCCATTGATTTGCTGACAGCAGCAGATCGACCTAGATTTTCCATCCAGTCAGATAGATCAAATCAATCGAAATCGATCAAAAATGTCTGATCCATCGATTCGATAGAATTGATCAATCGATGAATGGCTGAAATTGACCTGTGTATGGGCCCCTTTAGAGACAGAGGTTTAGCAAGACAGTTAGGACATCTGCATTGTTTACAAAGACATAAATATGTCTGCTTCCATATCCCTCTCAGTTCAGGTGTACTTTAACCCCCCTGGCGGTTTGCAAAAAATCCGCCAGGGGGCAGCAAATCTTTTTTTTTTATTTATTTTTTTTTTTTTTCATGTAGCGAGACAAAGTCTCGCTACATGATAGCCGCTGCTCAGTGGCATCCCCCCAGCCCCTCTGATCGCCTCCGGCGATCGGAGATCAGGAGATCCCGTTCAAAGAACGGGATCTCCTGGAGGGCTTCCCCCGTCGCCATGGCGACGGGCGGGATGACGTCATCGACGTCGTGACGTCAGAGGGGACTCCGATCTGCCCCATAGCGCTGCCTGGCACTGATTGGCCAGGCAGCGCACAGGGTCTGGGGGGGGGGCGGCCGCGGCGAGAGGAATTGCGGCGGATCGGCGGGTAGCGGCGGCGATCAGATGCTACACGCAGCTAGCAAAGTGCTAGCTGCGTGTAGCAAAAAAAAAAAATTATGCAAATCGGCCCAGCGGGGCCTGAGCGGTGCCTCCCGGCGGCATAGCCCGTGCTCAGCACGGGCTTACCGCCAGGGAGGTTAAGCTATAAAGCAAGTATAAAGTGTTGAGTCAGCCACTAATCAACATTTAATAACCCACCCTCCTTGAAAAGTCTGAGAGATTAGAGGCAGACAAATCCACAAAGAGTGGGCGGAGGTGCCTATCTAATTAATAGGCTACAAAGCCACATGCCACTCTGGGTCATGGAGGTGACACATCTGCTCCCTGGGATCTGTTTGCATAGTGCAGATGTTTTGACAACATATAGGAACAGGAATCGTTTATTTCGCCAAGCATGACTGGGTCATGCCCGGGATTGGGTTTGGCACAGTACATTTGGCTCAGAAGGGAGGAACAGAAAAAAATTTACACTTACACCTGTCAGTAGCAGACGGTTACAGTTGCAATTACACATGTCAGTAGCAGACGTTTACATTTGCTTTCCATTTGTATTTACATTGTACATTACATTTGCGTTAACAGTTTGCATACTAGGGCAGTAGTTGGCTCTGTCCGTGACAGTTCTATATTGCATGGGGGTGCCCTGGTGGGGAGTATGTTGAGGGAGTTCAGGAGGCTGACGGCTGAGGGAAAGAAGGAATTACTATGCCTAGCCGTCTTTGTGGAGATGGCCCGAAGCCTTCGTCCCAGTGGCATCGGACTAAAGTAGCAGTGGCCCGGGTGAGAGGGGTCGTTAGCGATCTTCAGGGCCCTCGATCTCAGTCTTTTGTTGTGTAGGAGGGCAAGTGAGGGGAGAGGTCTCCCAATGATGACGCCCTGATGACCCTCTGAAGTGAGTGCCTGTCGCTGGCGGTTGCGCCAGCGTACCAGACCAGAATGGATGAGCAAAGGATCGACTCAATGGTAGCGGAGTAGAAGTTGGTCAGAATTTCTTGAGTCATGCCAAACTTCCTCAGCTGGCGGAGGAAGTACAGTCTCTGCTGGGCTTTTCTCTGTATCGCGGTGATGTTGGGCCTCCAGGTGAGGTCACTGGAGATTGTGGTTCCCAGGAGGCGAGCGCAGGGTAATCTTGCCACCTCCGTACCATCGATGTGAATTGGGGGTGGGGTGGAAGCGGACCTTCTGAAGTCGACAATTAGCTCGACGGTTTTTGCAGTGTTTAGCACCAGCCTGTTCTCCTTGCACCAGAGGGAGATTCTCTCCACCTGCTGACAGTATTCCTGGATATTGTTCTTGGTGACAAGTCCAATGATAGTAGTATCATCGGCGAACTTGATGACCTTAACTGAGTCTGCCCTGGATCTGCATTTGTTTGTGTAAAGGGAGAACAGCAGTGGAGACAGGACACATCCTTGGGGTGCACCTGTGTTTGTGGTCATACTTCGTGATTTGATGTCCCCCAGCCTGACGACTTGGGTCCTGTTGGTGAGAAAGTCTGTGATCCAGAGTCGTAGGCTTGGGTGCACTCCCAGTGCAGCTAGTTCTTCCTGCAGAATGCGTGGGCAGATGGTGTTGAACGCCGAGCTGAAGTCCAGGAGTAGGATTCTTGCGTACGTGTCTGGTCTATCCAGGTGGTCATAGATAGATTCAAGGCAGATGTTTACTGCGTCGTCAGTGGACCTGTTTGCCCTATACGCGAACTGATAGGGATCCAGAAGGGGCAAGGTGGAGAGTTTGAGGTTGGATAGAACTGCTCGCTCCAAGGTTTTCATTATGACGGACGTGAGGGCCACTGGTCTGAAGTTGTTAAGCTCGGAAACTCCCTGTTTCTTAGGGACCGGGATGATGGTCGACCTCTTGAAGCAGGCGGGGACCTTTCCTTCCCTTAGTGACTTGGTGAAAACGGAGGAGAGGATGGGAGCAAGCTGCCTGGCGCAAGTTTTCAGGCAGGCTGGAGTCACACCGTCAGGGCCAGGGGCTTTCCTGATGTTTAGTGTTGACAGGAGTTGCAGGACATCAGCCTCTCCCACCGCTGGGGAGGGGAGTGGGCTCGTGATGTACTCCTCGGTGCGTGGAGGGGGAGTGAGAGGTTCCAGGTGCTCCCCCAATTCTTCCTGTCTCTCAAACCTGCAGTAGAACTTTCCGAGTTCTTCTGCTAGTTCTGGGCTGGGTGGTGCGTGTTGGGGGGGGGGTTTGTAGTTGGTGGCAGTCCTGAGCCCCCTCCATACAGCCCGTGAGTCGTTTGAGCGCAGGTTTTGCTCCATCCTCTCAGCATATTCCCCTTTGGCGGCCCTCAGTTCCCGATTAAGGTCGTTCCTCGCCCTCCTGTAGTCAACCAGGTTGCCGGACCTGTGTGCGACTTCCTTCTGCCTCCGGAGTTGCCGTAGCTTGTTGGTGAACCACGGCTTGTTGTTCGGGTAGACCTTGAAGGATTTACTTGGTATGCAGGAGTCCTCATAGAAGCCAATGTATGAGGCAACGTTGTCAGCCCACACATCCAGGTTTGGCGCTTCCAGGGTCTCCCAGTCAGTGCAGTCGAAACATGCCTGGAGTTTAAGCTTGGCCTCATCCGTCCATACTTTGACGGTCTTGAGGGTCGGTTTTGCCGATTCTAGGCGTCTCCTGTAGGTGGGGATAAGATGGACTAGGCAGTGATCGGAGGAGCCCAGAGCCGCCTCTGGGACAGCCTTGTAGGCACCCTTCAGTGCTGTGTAGCATTGATCGAGGGTGTTCGTACCCCTGGTGGGGCAAGCCATGTGCTGGTGGTAGTGTGGCATTTCCCGGCGAAGATTGGCCTTGTTGAAGTCCCCCATGATCACGAATAGTGAGTCTGGCTGGGATGTCTCCCACCGCGAGATGGTCGCACTTAGCTCCAGCAGGGCAGATTTGGCATCAGCGTCAGGAGGAATGTACACTCCGACAAGGACGTAGGAGGAGAACTCGCGTGGAGAGTATGATGGCCTGCAGTTGAGTAGTATGAGTTCAAGGTCAGGGGAGCACTTCCTGGTAAGAACTGATGAGGAGGGGCACCATGATGAGCTGATATAAAAGCAGATACCCCCACCTCTTTTTTTCCCGGAGATATAATATATTAAGTAACCATGGAAGTGTTATGCAGTCCTTATTTGGGATGGATGTTAGACTATGTCATAACAAATTAATCTATCTTGTGCTGGTCTTGCACACTCTGGTGAGAAAGTACAGAATGCATTATGCCTGCAGTGCTGACTGTTCTCTCACTTTTTACACATGTACAGAAATCTCTTTTCATGCTTAGCATATAATATTTCTGTGGCTTTTACTCGCATCAAGAGCTATACTAAAGGAGATCTCTAACATGAAAAAAAACGTTTAATGCATTTAATTGAATTATAATCTGCAATATGTACAGTGTTCGGCATGCCATTCTCTCTGTAGTCCTTGTTCAGGCCAGGTTTTTTAAAATATATTTTAAGGTAAATTTTGTTCTTTAAAATGTTCTTTAACTCTTTAACTCTTATACAGCTACAGTATTAATTCATAAATGCCTAGTTTACACTTGGTGATATGCAAGCAGACTTCTCACGCCTAATGGTGCCTACACCCACTCCATTTTCAATTGATTTTTTTCACTCTAATGTGAAGGACGTTTTATTTTTGCATATTTGTGACATTAAAGAAAAAAAATTGGTGTAATGTTTTACAATTACCTTTACAGTGTAATTGTTTAAAAACTTTCCCATTACTTTGTATACTTGTGAAAGTCATGTTTTATTTATGTTTTTTCTACATATCATATCATATCAATTAAAAATAAATCTTATTTGACATTTTATTATTAGCAATGATAAGCATTACCAACTTACATAATCTAAATTTGAAAATATAGGCCTAAATTCACTAAAGGGCACAATTTGGGTAAAGAGGCGCCCCAGTGTGAATAAAATTAGATTAAAAACAGGATAAAATAAAAAAAAAAGTGAGGTGGCTTATCTCAATGACGAAATCTTTGTATAGACAAAGAGATATTTATTTAGCACAGGCAACGCATTTCCCGGGTCTAAGCATGCTTCCTCAGGCCAATAACAGTGGCAATTGCAAATAGCCAACCAATAAAGGGAGCTCTCTTCTCCAAAGAGGCTCCCTTTGATGATCAGCTATTTGTCTCCTGTGTTTTTCTTTAGGATGCTGAGACACCCCTACTACTCTACGTCACTAAAGGGCAGTTCTGTAAAATATTTTTGGTTTAGTTGAATACCGCACTCTGTATTTTACACTTTTTCACAAATCCAATAAAATTTCCCACATACCATAGAAGTTCGGACATATACCCCCCAAAATGCTACAATTCGCTTAACCCTGCTCTGTAACTCTCAACAGCGTTGTAGCAGGTCAGCCAGGAAACTGTTATGGTGGCAACATAAATTACAATTTAAAAAAAAATTCTGATAATTTTTTTCGCTTGAATGAAAAATATGACTCTTGTAACCAATGTACCTCACATCGATTTTGACACATTGATTTTGACACAATCATGACAAAAACAATAAAATAAAAAATATAAATTAGATGTAATAATATATACATTATCATTCATAAATGTTTATAGGGGTGTTGCACACAACACACACAAATGACCTTAGAAAATGTACCTTACATCAACCAATCAGTTCCTCATTTATTTTCATCAATCAACAACGCTACATTTATTACAGTGAAGAAATACATGCTGTCTAATGTGTCACTCTGTCAAATAAAGGTTCTTTATTCTTGAATGTAAGCTTAAAATTAGGTTGAATTACTTTCATACAACCTTCCCTACACCATTCAATTGCTGACAAAACTAATCTGATTTTTTTGACAGACAATAGTGTACACCAATATACAAGATACATAATTAGTGACAAAATAAAAAAAAATGTTACAACATACAGAATTGGTAATGACAGTGATAAAAGTAACATGACAAATAAAATGTATAATCATTTGCAAAACACAAAAAGGGGAGAGAGCCCTGCCCTTGCAAGTTTACAATCTAAAGGGAAGGGGGGGGGGGGAGGAATTGATTGATTTTTATTAAATTGGGGGTAAAATCAAACAGAAAAATTGTAACATGTGACCACCATTAGGCTCTTTTTGCATGGGAGGCTGGTTGCTTGGCAAACAGTGACGTTGCCCAGTGCCACAAAAAAAAGTTATGTCGTGTCTGAGCATGGCTGCAGCTGCAGTCAGGTGTAACTCCAAATGGGGGTTGCCTCCACATCGCCTGCAAAGAAGAAAGTATTGGAGAGATGGAATGTAGAGCACAGTGCAAGGAGGTGGCAACAAAGGGTGGTTAACCTCTTCTCGTGGTGGCTTTCTTATGAACAAATTTGAGTTTTGTTCTGAATACTGACCAGAGGGGGATTGGGCTCATAGCTAGAGTGGGAGTGATGCAGCAGGGGCATGGCATTATGGGCTTGGTAAGAGGTTTTCTGGGCTCTAGTGCTGGGGTTTGTGAGAGTGGTTATCAGTGGCGTAGCTATGGAGCTATGGGCTACGGTGCAAGTTTTACATGGGGCCCTGCCAAAACCTGCCAAGGACAACCACAGTGTCAGAGGTGCAAGAATGGCCGGGGGGAACAGCTTGTTATGATCACTACTATTTAAAGCATCTACAGAAGTGATTATTACCAACACAGGACCAATAAAGAGCTACTACTGTGCTTGAGGGAGGGCCCCTTGGGGCCCCTCTGGCCCCAATGCGGTCGCTACCCCTGCACTCCCTATTGCTACGCCACTGGTAGTTATGTCTAGCTGCCAGTCAATCTTGAGATAGTTGTGACATAGGGATGGTGGTGGATACAGGACAGCGCAAACCCAGGAGTATAGGGGTTGGGTGACCCCACAAGTGATTATGTATGGGACTTTGACAGTTCAGTACATTGATAGGTACCAGGGTGGGCAGGAGAAATTAATCTTCCTGCAATTGTACATTCATTTTTTCCCCACCACAAATAACAAATTATTGGTATCCCTACAAAATCAAAGGTATGAAAGGTATGTCAGGTTGAAAATTTATTTTAGATATGACCTAATAAACGATCAGATTCCTAAATAAAAACCCGCATCTTACTTTGCAAATTATCAAACTCCAGAGAAAACAATTTATCCTTGTGAAAATGTCCCTTATATGGCCAGCATGGTTTCCTCTTGAGCTGCCAAAGGAACCTCCAAATCCTCTCCTATTCACATACTGAATTCTGGAGACCCACACATGGACTCAGCCCCATCATTTGCTTAGCAAGTTGAACTTCCCTTTATACCGTAATCATAATCCAATAGGAAGATGGGTGAGGAAGAATAACATTCCTTAGGTACAGTAGAAGGTAAAGAGGCGCCCAACGTATGGCCAGCAGTGAGTACCTGCTCGCTCAGCGCTTGTATTCTCTGCTGAGGGGGCGCGGCTGGCTGGCAGTGTAGTCATGTGGGTGGTCATGTGGAGCCGCCCACATGACGTATAATAGAGCACACGGCGCGAGGGCGGACACGGCCACGGCTATGCGAACTGCGCAGGAGTTCGATTTTTAAAGCGGCGATTCTGCTAAGGCGACCCTGTGGAGGGTCGGGCGCTACAATGAAACCTGGACTAGGCTGGTAAAGCACCTGATAGTGAAAAGGAAGGTGCTGTTCGTCTGCCCTGAGGTCTGCTTTAGCAATGAGGTACATAACTTTTTTTAAGCAATTCGCCTCGTAAGTCCTTTAAAGAGGAACTGTAACGACAAAACGGCCCCTGGGGGGTACTCACCTCGGGTGGGGGAAGCCTCAGGATCCTAATGAGGCTTCCCACGCCGTCCTGCGTCCCTCGGGGGTCTCGCTGTAGCCCTCCGTACAGCTGTGACGCAATATTTACCTTCCTGGCTCCTGCGCAGGCGCTCTGATGCCTCTCGGCGCCGAAGTAGGCGGAAATACCCGATCACCGTCGGGTCTGCTCTACTGCGCAGGCGCAAGTTTCCGGCGCCTGCGCAGTAGAGCGGACCCGACGGAGATCGGGTATTTCCGTCTATTTCCGTGCAGAAAGTCGCCACAGCGCCCCCGCTGGAGCCAGCAAAGGTAAATATTGAACTGACAGTCGGCACAGTCGCCGGCTGTTCGGAGGGCTGCGGCGAGACCCCCGTGGGACAGAGGACGGCGTGGGAAGCCTCATTAGGATCCGGAGGCTTCCCCCACCCGAGGTGAGTACCCCCCAGGGGATCTTTTTAATGTTACAGAGTCTCTTTAATGCAGAGGAAAAAGTACAATATCCTGGAATGGCCATCTCAGTCCTCAGACCTGAAAATATTTGAAAATCTGTGGTGTTAAAGAGAGCTGTCCATGCTTAGAAGCCATCAAACCTGAATGAAGTAGAGATGTTTTGTAACGAAAATTGGTCCAAAATACCTTCAACCAGAAACCAGACTCTCATTGGAACCTACAGGGAGTGTTTCGAGGCAGTAATTTCTGCAAAAGGAGGATGTAAGGATTCCTCCTGTGGCGTGTTCTGTCCATTGCGGTGGAGCCGCAAATGGACAGTTCTGGCTTGTAAACCTGCATTCGCAATGAGGCACATTGTCATTTGCAATTGCTCTGCAGTTCTGGGCAGCTCAGAATGCTGTCATCATTCCACCAATGGCTTACTACAGCTGAGCTGCAGCCAGATAGCCCTGGATTTCCTGCATGCATGTTGTTACATAGTACTGCATGCATTTGTTATTTTAGTCTTTCAGCTAGCAAATGGTAATCAAGCCAGCTCAGGATTGAATGATTACCATTCAGTTGTGTGGAGATTTGCATGCTTGCATCCATTGGCTGATGCCAGCATAAAAGTCTTCCTTTCCTTTTAGACATCGCCCGTCATAGTTTCAGCTCTGTCTAAGCTGTTACTTGGTCCTTTGATACTGTAAAATATATTCCTAGTCTTGTTACTTTCTAGTTCAGTTAATTTATGGAGCTACGATTACATATTTCCCATGGGGACATATATACGTACTCCCTTCTAGTGCAGAGAATTTGTACTGTTTGTATTGCCTAGTTAGTTCACTGTATTACTCCAGTCCAGATTTAGCTAGTCTCCTTGCTTATGTCATATGTTGGTTCATCGCCAATATATACATATTCTAGTCAGCGTTTGTTATTTTCCTTGTATTCGTGCTGCGGTAATATATCAGTGCCGCTGATATATACGTACTCGAACTGTTAATATCCTGTGTTCAGCTAGTCAGTTTTTAGCAGGTTTCGGTAGGTTGCGCTTAGCGCGATCACCCGTGCTTAGCTAGCATAGTCCTTGCGAGGTAGCCATTGCTGCAGTTGCTATTGGCTACCTCACTCCTGTCTGTCTCGTATCTGTCTGAATGTTTGCTATCGCAAGAGCAGCGCAACATCGCACTGCGTTGCCATTGTGTCTTATCAGAAGCCCAGAGCTGCAGTTGCTCTGGGCAGCCTGTGTAGCCTCTTCCATTATCCAGCTCTTAGCCTTGTTGTGCTGGGTGGTCAGAAACTATGACCCCCCCCCTGCCCCCAGCATTACAGAGGATCTACTAAATATTGATTTCATTTATTTTTGTGGTGCCCAAATTTATGCACTTGACTAATTGAATTTAAACAATTCTGTAAATCCAGTAAACTTAAGTTCACTTCTCAAATATCGCTTTGTGTGTTTCCTATATGATATATTTAGCTGACATTTTTATCGTAACAACTAACGATTTATACAGGAAAATCATGACAATTAACAAGGTTGCCCAAACTTTTGCATCCCACTGTATGTGTATAGACAGAGATAACCTCCCCCAATAAGGGCTAATAAAAACCCTCAATAGGGGATATGAAGAGGTAATGTTACCTGCTGTGGTTACCCATACAAACCAATAGTCAGTCTGGTGGGGGAGAGCTTAGCATTTTACTTGTTCAGTCGTCAACAAGTAAAATGCATGCTTAATTGGGTTAAGATCAAGTGACTGACTTGGCCATTGAAGAATTTTCCACTTCTTAGCTTTAATAAACTCCTGGGTTGCTTTGGCTGTATGTTTTGGGTCATTGTCCTTCTGTATCATGAAACACCACCCAATCAATTTGACTGCATTTAGCTGGATCTGAGCAGACAATATGTATCTGAAAACCTCAGAATTCATTCAGCTGCTTCTGTCCTGTGTCACATCATAAATAAACGCTAGTGTCCCAGTGTCACTGACAGCCATGCATGCCCAAGCCATCACACTGCCTCTACCATGTTTTACAGATGATGTGGTATGCTTTGCATAATGAGCTGTTCCACATATTCGCCACAATTTTTTCTTGCCATGATTCTGGTAGAGGTTGATCTTGGTTTCATCTGTACAAAGAAGATCCAATCTCGTCTTTCTGTTCTTGAGGCTTATGAGTAGCTTGCATCTTGCAGTGCACCATCTGTATTTATTATTATTTATTATTATAATTTAGTAATTATATAGAGCTGTCATCTTCCGCAGTGCTGTATAGAGTATATTGTCCTCTCACTTATAGTCTAGGGTCAATTTAGGGGGAATCCAATTAACTTATCTGTATGTTCTTGGGCTGTGGGAGGAAATTGGACTGCCCGGAGGAAACCCACACAGACACAGGGAGAATATACAAACTCCTTGCAGATAGTAGACTTGGATATCGAGATGCCAACCTCCTGGAGAGTGTTGTTCACTTGGTTGGCTGTTGTAAATGGGTTTCTCTTCACATGAAAATGATTCTGTGACCATCTACCACTGTTGTCTTCCATGGACATCCAGGGTTTTTTTGCGTGGCTAAGTTCACCTGTGCTTGCTTTCTTTCTCAGGCTGTACCAAACTGTAGATTTTGACATTTGTAATATAGCAATATCTCGGATGGGTTTTTTCTGTTTTTGCAGCTTAAAGAGGAACTTTAGCAGAAAGGGGAAAAAATAATTGAATACATTGCAAAGGGAGAAATTAAAAAATACAAGAGATATCAAGAAATTATTAATATTCGCCATGTAATTTGTTTGTGTTGTTTGATCCACAATCAGCTTGCATGTAATCATCTTTACTACTGGCAGGCATGAAAAAATAGCAACTGCCATTGTCTATAATCACAGCCCCTAACAATGGGATAGACTAATGCTGGGCATACACTGTTAGATTTTTCTTATCAATCGAGCCACTGATGGCTTGATTGATAATTTCCGTCATGTCCGATTGCCTGCCGGATCAATTCCCTGCTCGATACCTGCGGGCGGACAATAGCGGAAAACGAGCGGAAGATAAGGAAGTGCCCCCGGGGACAAGCGGGAATCGATCCAGGCGCACGCGGGGACGAGCGGGGACGTGGTGGGAGTCGATCCGGCAGCTAATCGAGCCTCAGAAACGGTTCGTGTATGCATAGCATTATGCTGGGAATACACCATACAATTTTCTGTTAGATTCTTCTGTTAGATTTTTCTGTTAGAATGCATAATTAGACTATTTTCTGTAGAGAATGGTCATTATCTCTGGTGCATTGTCTTCTGTTTATCTCCTGCTGAGTAGAACAATGCCTAATTGCTCGGCAGATAGATGGTACGATAGATGAATTTCCAACATGTTGAACTATATCTATCTGGCAGGTAAATCTTTTGCTGGGCATAGATGTCGCGTTTTATATTATCAATCGAGCCGCCGATGGCTTGATTGATAATATTCAACCTGTCCGATCACTGCGGCGGGTCGATACCACGCTCATTCCCCGCGGGCAGACAATGCACAAAACGAAACTCTGATAAGTAAGGGCCCGCGGGGACGAGCGGGGATCGATCCACGCGCACGTGTGGACGAGCGGTGACGCGCCGGCATCGAGCCGCTGGCTTATGCGCAGCATAACAGAACATTGTATGGTGTATTCCCAGCATAAAAGGTTTTTTGTTATTTTTATAGCTATACATACAGTGGGTTGCAAAAGTATTCGGCCCCCTTGAAGTTTTCCACATTTTGTCACATTACTGCCACAAACATGCATCAATTTTATTGGAATTCCACGTGAAAGACCAATACAAAGTGGTGTACATGTGAGAAGTGGTACGACAATCATACATGATTCCAAACATTTTTTACAAATAAATAACTGCAAAGTGGGGTGTGCGTAATTATTTGGCCCCCTGAGTCAATACTTTGTAGAACCACCTTTTGCTGCAATTACAGCTGCCAGTCTTTTAGGGTATGTCTCTACCAGCTTTGCACATCTAGAGACTGAAATCCTTGCCCATTCTTCTTTGCAAAACAGCTCCAGCTCAGTCAGATTAGATGGACAGCAGTGCCTGCACTGGCAGAGCAGCTATAAGGGCAGGCCACCATGATAGGGCTGGCAGCGAGTAACAGTAAGGGGTTAAGTTCTGGGCCATCCCCCTTGTCTCCTCTTTTTTTTCCTGGGCTAGCAGGCTAGTAGGCAGGGCCAGGAAGTGTGATAGTGAGGGAGGACAGGGACAGAGTGGCTGTTGGGAAAAAGTTTGGAGAGTCAGGCAGCCATCTCTGACCCTCTCTTACCTGCTATAATGGCCAATCTGGAGGTGCTGCTGCAGCACATTAGGACGGAGGCGGCGGTTAGAGGTGATGCATGGGTCCAGGAGCAGCTGTCCGGCTTGTCAGTCCCAGCACCATCTACTTCATCTGCTTCAGGTACAGGGAGCGGGCGCAGGCGCATTTCCAGGCCGCCCGACAGGCTCAGCCCCGATCCTTCAGGCAGGGCTGCATGGCGGGCTGGGAGCCCGGCCAGGAATTCATCTTCCCCTGCGGCGAAGAAAAAACACCGCTCGGGGAATCAAGCAAGTCAGCAGAGCCCAGCAGAGAGGCAAGGACCTGAGTGTCTGGCGCCCCCCTTCCTAAGGAAGGAAAGAAGCAGACTCCCAAGGGACGCCAGCAGGGGCAGAAGACAGGAAGAGGACACACAGGTGGGCATGCTGGTAGCAAGAGCCATGCAGCCAGCGCCCAAAAACGACAGGATAGCTCCAGGGTGACGGGTGCAGTGCCGCTTGCAGCAGCATCCACTTCAGGGGCAAATGAGGACCGGCAGACCAGAAACACCTGTTCACAGCAGTGTGCAGCAGACTGGGGTGGCAACCGATAGGGCCACAGTGGTCGGAGGACCAGCCCCAGCATGACGGCCGCAAAAAAGAAGAGGCAGGACGGAAGAGGACAGCACAAGGAGGGCACTGCAACTACGAGAGGGAGTGAGTCCCCTGCACGGCGGGCACACAGCGACAGCCGGTTGCGGAGCTCGAGCCACGACAGGCAGTCTCTCATTGATCGGGAATCGTCAGAATCAGATGGTGGATCGCCGAACATCGCAGTGGAAGGATCCGGTATGACAGCGGATTGGGACCGACGTCCAGAGCAGCTAGGTGAGCCAGCTTTGCCATTTTCTGTAAATGCTACTGTAAATGTTAGGGGTAACAGTTCACAAGGCGTAGGGGGAGGGGGGTTAATCGGACCCACAAGGCTGATGGAGGGGCCGTTTATGTCCCTTGACCCAGCAGGGGCATTAGTCAACACATTACTGGCCAGTTTCAGTGAGGCTTTAAAAAAGTCTGTAGCTTCAATCAGTATTCCGCCAACAGTGGCTTGGGTAGGGACCCCTACAGTAGGGCAGACTGTAGCCCCCCCTCCTGCAGTTTTGGATGTCACAAGGACAACAGAGGGTAGCAGGATCGTTTCAGGCGCAGTGAGCTCAGCGAGAAAAGAATGGTCACAGGTTAACCAAGGTGCTCCAGACGGAGTCAGATTGTCAGATATGGCAAAATTGGAAATTTATGCATGTTTAGAAGGCCCACTGGGTACACATTTAAAACAGGAAGCTAAAGAAAAAATCTGGAAGGGCGAGTACGTAGAGATCTCTTCCCTATTACCGCTAGATAAATTTAATTTGGATAAAGGAAAATTAGATGAGAGCAAAAAAGAAGAGGAGGAAAAGAGAAGGTATCGCCTTATACCAAGGACCATACAGAATTGGACAAAGGCTTTTTTCATTATGGCTAGCGTCATAGGAGAAAAGCAGCCTGAATGTTGTTCTAGTTTATTTTGCTATGTGGACAGCATCACTGAAGCTCAAAGATCGTACGGAGGTAATGCTTGGCTCCGTTATGATGAGCAGTTCAGGCAGAGGAAGGCGGTTCGCACAGGGGTAAGATGGGACCATAAGGACATGGTTTTATGGATGAATCTAATGATTCCATCCCGTAGCAGCCAGTCCTTTCTCGGGGGGGCCAGTGGTTCAACCTCACAGGGACAACTGGCCAACAGAAAGCCTGGAGTGTGCTGGAGATTTAACGAGGGATCATGTAGATTTGGAAGCTCGTGTAGATTTAAACACGAATGCAGCCACTGCGGGGGATCACATCCCGGGTCCAAGTGTTCAAGGTAAGGAAAGTCCAGGGCCAGTGAGTTTTCACACAAAAGGGTGAAGGTGGAAAGGATGGTTCCCTTCTTAGATAGATATCCAGACAGAGAGGTGGCAGATTTCCTCAGGGAGGGTTTTGAAAAAGGGTTTGTGATCCCAAGCTTATGTAAAAGACCTTTACACCCACCGTTTAGGAATCTGAAATCGGTATTAATGAATCCTGATGTGGTAAAAAACAAATTGCGCAAAGAGGTATCTTTAGGGTGCATGGCAGGCCCTTTTATAGAAAACCCATTAAAAAACTTAATTGTGTCACCTTTAGGCCTCGTCCCAAAGAAGGAGCCAAACTCCTTCAGGATGATACATCATTTGTCTCACCCCAAAAGTATGTCTGTAAACGACGGGATCAGTGAAGCGGATGCGTCGGTCATATACACCTCGTTTGATATGGCGGTTAGCTGGGTAAAGGGCATCGGAAATGGTTGTTTGCTTGCAAAAACGGACGTGGAATCGGCCTTCAGACTGTTACCAGTTAACCCTTCTAGTTTTCATCTCTTGGGTTGTTTTTGGGACGAGGCATTCTATGTGGACAAATGTTTACCCATGGGGTGCTCTATCCATGGGGTGCTCTATCTCCTGTTCCTTTTTCGAACGGTTCAGCTCATTCATAGAATGGGTAGTAAAAGATGTAGCGGAACGTGAGTCCGTTATCCATTATTTGGATGACTTTTTGTTTATTGGCCCCCGGGAACAGGAGATTCTGCGTATTTATTAGCTACCATGAGATGGGTATGTGAACACCTGGGTATTCCTTTGGCGGAAGACAAAACGGACGGACCAGTCACCACGATAAAATTCCTCGGGATAGTAATAGATACTACAGCCATGGAATGTCGGCTGCCTGAAGATAAGTTGGCAGACTTAATTGAAACAGTCACGAGGGTTGTGGCATCCAAAAAAGTCAAGCTGCGGGAAATGCAACCCATGTTAGGTAAACTCAATATCGCCTGCAGAATTATGCCCATGGGGCGGATATTTTGCAGGCGCCTGGCAGCATCCACAGCAGGGATTTGTTTACCACATCATAGGATTCGTTTGACTAAAGACCTAAAAGATGATTTGTGGGTCTGGCTGAGATTCCTAAGGGAGTTTAATGGGTTCTCTGTGTTTATGGAAGAGAGCCAGAACAACTTTGATATCGAACTGTTAACAGATGGTTCCGGGGCGCACGGTTTCGGAGCCTACTTATCCGGCCGTTGGTGTGCTGCTCCTTGGCCTGAAGAGTGGATCAGGGAAGGATTCCAGAAGAATTAGCTTCTTTTGGAATTATTTCCAATAGTGGTAGCAGTTAAAATCTGGGGGGCGATCCTGGCCAACAAGCGCGTCAGATTTAATTGCGATAACTTGGGAGTGGTGTTCGCCATCAACAAAATGTCAGCGTCCTCTCCCCCGGTATTAGATTACTACGGCAATTAGTTTTGGATTGCCTTCATTTCAACATGTTTATATTTGCAGTGTATGTGCTAGGTGTTAAAAATGAAATTGCTGATTCGCTCTCCCAGTTTCAGTGGGACAGGTTTTGGGCGGCTGCACCGGGAGCAGAACAACATGGGGTTCCTTGTCCAGAAAAAATGTGGAGGCTTCCTTTCAGTCAGTGGGAAGATTAATTCAGAATTCACTAACGAAAGCTACGTGGTCAGTGTACACTACGGTCTGGCGACAGTGGGACGCTTTACTGGAACAGAGTGGGGGACGAGTATTAGTTGTTGACAGAATTTGTGTTGTTTTATATTTCATGAGCGAACAATATTCCAAGGGGGTGTCCCCATCTGCGATATCGCGAAAGAACAAGGCCCTGGCATTTTTGTTTAAGCTCCAGGGGCTACGCGATATTACAAAAGACTTCAGAGTTCGTCAAACACTGAAGGGTATGAAAGTAGGAACACAGGTTCCGGACACGAGAAGGCCGGTGACGTTTGAGTTGCTAAAGAAACTGATTGGCATTTTACCCACGCTTTGTTTTTCCATTTACCAGTGCCGTTTATTCACGGCAGCCTTCGTGCTAGCATTTTTTGGCGCTTTCAGAATCGGGGAACTAGTGAGTCCCAGCAAAAAGACACCGGGAGGGCTATTGGCGCAGGATGTACAACAAAAAGAGTCAGCCTTGACAATATATTTGCGGAAGTCAAAGACGGACAGGATGGGAAAGGGTAGAGTGATCACAATCTTCCCTATTCTGGGGTCAGAACTTTGTCACATAAATTTGACAGCCAGTTTCTTGGAATTGAGGAACAGGGAAGGGGTGTCCTTTTTATGTCATGCTGACGGGTCACCTTTATCAAAATTCCAATTCATATCAATTTTCAGACAGATTAGAAAAACTGGGGTTTTCCCCTGAATCATTTGCTTCCCATTCATTTCGGATAGGGGCCGCTACGGAGGCCGCTCGATGGGGTTTAGACAACGAGGCCATCAAAAAAATTGGAAGGTGGGAATCAGCCAGGTTTTTATTGTATGTTCGTCCACACTTGGTGTAGGACCTGATAACTCCCCCCCCCCCCCCCCCCATTCCAATCCCAAGTTAGGGAATTTGTATATTGAGGGGAGATGGTGTTGCACTGTTGTTTTTCTTTTTTTGTTTTTCTTTTTTTCATTTGTTGCAGATGGTCATCGATTAGTTTGGATTCTCGGCCATTCTTATGTGGCCAGGGGAGTGAGGTGAGCTGATGTGAGGCCAAACGGCCGTCAGCTGGGTTTCCCATGGAATGAAACCAGTATAAGATGGATCGGCATCCCTGGTATGTTATGGCCGAGAGTACTCCAGGAGATTCATAATTTCATAAAGTTGGATAAAGCTCCTAACGTATTGGTGATACATGCTGCTGGTAACGATCTGGCCTCTAGGTCCACGAGGCAGATCATCCGTGATATTAAATGTGATTATCTCCACTTAAAAGCGGAGTTTCCGAACATGGTGGTGGTGTGGTCCGAGGTTGTAGCAAGGGGCTTTTGGAGAGAAGCTAGATCAGTAGTGAAAATAAACAAGGCCAGGATTAAGCTAAATAAGACGGTTTCAAATTTTGTTGAAAGGAATGGAGGAATTGCAGTACGGCATAGGGAATTAGAAGGGGAGTCTGATTTATTTTTAAGGAGAGACAAAGTACTCCTCAACAAGAAAGAGCCTTGCGTTTGTGGGAGGCCTCCCGAGGGTGAGGTATCCCCCTCAGTCGTTGTGGCGGGGTAAGGCTCCTGAGGCAGGTTTTTTGTGTTTGAAGGAGGTCTTCGCCGCGGGGCGGACACCTAAAACAACTTAGTCATCTTCAAGTTGGATAATGAAGGGCAAACAGTTGTCCCCGAGTCGGAGTCCACGGCTGGGGGCCGGTTATGCCAAAGTATGGTTTTATTTAAACCTCCGGACCCTTTTACCTCATTTACCTCGTTCAATTCTTGCACTTTTGTTTTTTTACCAGTTATGTTTACAATAAAGTTTTGTTACATTTCAATTTAATAAAATGGCTGCTTTGGCCAAAATTTTCCAAAGAAGCAGCCTCTGTGTTTATTTTTAGTTAAGTTATACATTATGTTTTGGATTGGGGGAGGGAGCTTAAGACATGCCCAATATCAAGCGTTTGTGAACAGCAGTTTTCAGATCTTGCCGCAGATTCTCGATTGGAATTAGATCTGGACTTTGACTGGGCCATTCTAACACATAGATATGCTTTGTTTTAAACCATTCCATTGTTGCCCTGGCTTTATGTTTAGGGTCATTGTCCTGCTGGAAGGTGAACCTCCGCCCCAGTCTCAAGTCTTTTGCAGTCTCCAAGAGGTTTTCTTCCAAGTTTGCCCTGTATTTGGCTCCATCCATCTTCCCATCAACTCTGACCAGCTTCCCTGTCCCTGCTGAAGAGATGCACCCCCCGAGCATGATGCTGCCACCACCATATTTGACAGTCGGGATGGTGTGTTCAGAGCAGGGCCGGGCCGAGGCATAGGCTGGAGAGGCTCCAGCCTCAGGGCGCAGTGTAGGAGGGGGCGCACAATTCATTCAGCTGTCATTCCTAATTGTGTATGAAGCAGAAAGAAATAAGAAAAGGGGATACATAGCAGTGACTGCAAGCCAGATAACTAGCTATTAAGGTGTTGGGGAGGTTGTGGGCCCTGTGGCGCTTCTTAGTCTAATAGCAATCAGTGTGTGGCGGCTGGGGTGGGAGGGATGGAGGGGCGCACTTTGGTGTCTCAGCCTTGGGTGCTGAAGGACCTTGTCCCGCCTCTGGTTCAGAGTGATGTGCAGTGTTAGTTTTCCGCCACACATAGCATTTTGCATTTTGGCCAAAAAGTTCCATTTGGTCTCATCTGACCAGAGCACCTTCTTCCACACGGTTGCTGTGTCCCCCACATGGCTGGTGGCAAACTGCAAACGGGACTTCTTACGCTTTCTGTTAACAATGCCTTTCTTCTTGCCACTCTTCCATAAAGGCCAACTTTGTACAGTGCATGACTAATAGTTGTCCTATGGACAGAGTCTCCCACCTGAGCTGTAGATCTCTGTAGCTCGTCCAGAGTCACCATGGGCCTCTTGACTGCATTTCTGATCAGCGCTCTCCTTGTTCGGCCTGTGAGTTTAGGTGGATGGCCTTGTCTTGGTAGGTTTACAGTTGTGCCATACTCCTTCCATTTCTGAATGATCGCTTGAACAGTGCTCCTTGGGATGTTCAAGGCTTTGGAAATCTTTTTGTAGCCTAAGCCTGCTTTAAATGTCTCAATAACTTGATCCCTGACCTGTCTTGTGTGTTCTTTGGACTTCACGGTGTTGTTGCTCCCAATATTCTCTTAGACAACCTCTGAGGCCCTCACAGAGCAGCTGTATTTGTACTGACATTAGATTACACACAGGTGCACTCTATTTAGTCATTAGCACTCATCAGGCAATGTCTAAAGGCAACTGACTGCACTCAGATCAAAGGGGGCCGAATAATTATGCACACGCCACTTTGCAGTTATTTATTTGTAAAAAAATGTTCGGAATCATGTATGATTTTCATTCCACTTCTTATGTGTACACCACTTTGTGTTGGTCTTTCATGTGGAATTCCAATAAAATTGATTCATGTTTGTGGCAGTAATGTGACAAAATGTGGAAAATTTCAAGGGGGCTGAATACTTTTGCAACCCACTGTATGTGTAGAGGGAGATACTGGTTTCTTGGCAATTGGAAACAACTGCTATTTCCTATAATGCAACAAAGCTCACAGTCAGGAAACTGTCAGGACCTAGGTCCTAACATCAAACTGTGGGAAGGGTTTCACCGCAATATCAGCCATACAGAGCCCCTGATGATCTATTTGAGAAAAGGTAAATAATTCTCATGGAAAAAGGGATATCAGCTACTGATTGCGATGAAGTTCAATCCATGGTTACAGTTCCTTTATAAAGGACAACTATCAATTAAGCAACGTTTTAAAACCCTGTATGTTAGGGAACACATTACCACAAGTACATAGTTACATAGTTATTATGGTTGAAAAAAGACATACGTCCATCGAGCTCAACCAGTACAAAGTACAACTCCAGCCTGCTCCCTCACATATCCCTGTTGATCCAGAGGAAGGCGAAAAAACCCTTACAAGGCATGGTCCAATTAGCCCCAAAAGGGAAAAATTCCTTCCCAACTCCAGATGTCAATCAGATAAAAATCCCTGGATCAACATCATTAGGCATTACCTAGTAATTGTAGCCATGGATGTCTTTCAACGCAAGGAAAGCATCTAAGCCCCCTTTAAATGCAGGTATAGAGTTTGCCATAATGACTTCCTGGGGCAATGCATTCCACATCTTAATCACTCTTACTGTAAAGAACCCTTTCCTAAATAAATGGCTAAAACGTTTTTCCTCCATGTGCAGATCATGTCCTCTAGTCCTTTGAGAAGGCGTAGGGACAAAAAGCTCATCCACCAAGCTATTATATTGCCCTCTGATGTATTTATACATGTTAATTAGATCCCCTCTAAGGTGTCTTTTCTCTAGACTAAATAAACCCAGTTTATCTAACCTTTCTTGGTAAGCGAGACCTTCCATCCCACGTATCAATTTTGTTGCTCGTCTCTGCACCTGCTCTAAAACTGCAATATCTTTTTTGTAATGTGGTGCCCAGAACTGAATTCCATATTCCAGATGTGGCCTTGCTAGAGAGTTAAACAGGGGCAATATTGTGCTAGTATCTCGAGTTTTTATTTCCCTTTTAATGCATCCCAAAATTTTGTTAGCTTTAGCTGCAGCGGCTTGGCATTGAGTACGATTATTTAACTTGTTGTCGATGAGTACTCCTAAGTAGAGTTGGGCCGAACGGTTCGCCTGCGAACGGTTCCATGCGAACTTCCGTGGTTCGCGTTCGCGTCCCGCAGGCGAACCTTTGCGGAAGTTCGGTTCGCCCCATAATGCACATGGAGGGTCAACTTTGACCCTCTACATCACAGTCAGCAGGCCCAGTGTAGCCAATTAGGCTACACTAGCCCCTGGAGCCCCACCCCCCTTATATAAGGCAGGCAGCGGCGGCCATTACGGTCACTCGTGTGCCTGCATTAGTGAGAGTAGGGCGAGCTGCTGCAGACTGTCTCTCATAGGGAAAGATTAGTTAGGCTTAGCTTGTTCCTGGCTGCATACCTGTTCTGTGAACCCACCACTGCATACCTGTACTGTGAACCCACCACTGCATACCTGTTCAGTGAACCCACCACTGCATACCTGTTCAGTGAACCCACCACTGCATACCTGTTCAGTGAACCCACCACTGCATACCTGTTCAGTGAACCTGCCACTGCATACCTGTTCTGTGAACCCACCACTGCATACCTGTTCTGTGAACCCACCACTGCATACCTGTTCTGTGAACCCACCACTGCATATCTGTTGTGTTCAGTGAACCTGCCACTGCATACCTGTTCTGTTCAGTGGACCCGCCCCTGTATACCTGTTCAGTGAACCCGCCACTGCATACCTGTTGTGTTCAGTGAACCTGCCACTGCATACCTGTTCTGTGAACCCGCCACTGCATACCTGTTCTGTTCAGTGGACCCGCCACTGTATACCTGTTCTGTTCAGTGAACACGCCACTGTATACCTGTTCAGTGAACCCGCCACTGCATACCTGTTCTGTTCAGTGAACCTGCCACTGCATACCTGTTCTGTTCAGTGGACCCGCTACTGTATACCTGTTCTGTTCTGTGAACCCGCCACTGTATACCTGTTCTGTTCAGCGAACCTGCCACTGCATACCTGTTGTTTTCAGTGAACCCGCCACTGTATACCTGTTCTGTTCAGTGAACCCGCCACTGTATACCGGTTCTGTTCAGTGGAGCCGCTTCTGTATACCGGTTCTGTTCAGTGAACCCGCCACTGCATACCTGTTGTGTTCAGTGAACCCGCCACTGTATACCTGTACTGTTCAGTGAACCCGCCACTGCATACCTGTTCTGTTCAGTGGACCCGCCACTGTATACCTGTTCTGTTCAGTGAACACGCCACTGTATACCTGTTCAGTGAACCCGCCACTGCATACCTGTTCTGTTCAGTGAACCTGCCACTGCATACCTGTTCTGTGAACCCGCCACTGTATACCTGTACTGTTCAGTGAACCCGCCACTGCATACCTGTTCTGTTCAGTGAACAGTTTGGTGTGTCAGTGTGAAGCAGTACCTTAATTACACTACCTGATTGATGTATACACATGCAAGATGTTTTAAAGCACTTTAGGCCTGTCATTTAGCATTCAATGTGATTTCTGCCCTTAAAACGCTGCTTTGCGTCAAATCCAGATTTTTCCCGGGGACTTTTGGCGTGTATCCCACTCCGCCATGCCCCCCTCCAGGTGTTAGACCCCTTGAAACATCTTTTCCATCACTTTTGTGGCCAGCATAATTTTTTTTTTTTCAAAGTTTGCATCCCCATTGAAGTCTATTGCGGTTCGCGAACTTTAACGCGAACCGAACCTTCCGCGGAAGTTCGCGAACCCGGTTCGCGAACCTAAAATCGGAGGTCGGCCCAACTCTACTCCTAAGTCGTTCTCCAAGTTTGATGTCCCCAACTGTATCCCATTTATTTTGTATGGTGCTAGACCATTGGTATGACCAAAATGCATGACTGAATTTAATCAGAGAGGGATCGTATGGCTGCCTTTCCTGCAAACAGATTGTGAATCGATTTCAGCATGAAATCGATTCACCATCTGTGCAGCTGCCGCTGCTGCCGCCGCCCCCAGGCCCCGCATACATTACCTGATCCGGCCGGCGCGAGTCCCCCGGTCCCCGCTGTCTTCTTTTTCGCTCTGGGCTCCAGCTTCACTGTACT
Organism: Hyperolius riggenbachi; assembly: GCF_040937935.1. NCBI lineage: Eukaryota > Metazoa > Chordata > Amphibia > Anura > Hyperoliidae > Hyperolius > Hyperolius riggenbachi. The sequence goes on along the minus strand of NC_090657.1, from coordinate 125,446,369 downwards.
TCCTGTCCAGGGAAGTTTAAACAGTATAGGGAGCTCTACTGCTTAAACTTCCTGCCGGGACAGGAAGAAGTGAAGCCTGCCGAAGCAGCGGTGACAGCGGGGAGTCACGCCAGCCGGATCAGGTAATGTATTGCCGCTAGTGTCGGTCTTTGGGCATTCGAATGCCGCTATCGACGCACTACCGACCCGCCGCCGATTGAGCGAAATCTTCCGCACGGACAGGAATGACAGGAATCGATAGGAACGATGGATTTCAGACGGAAATAGATCGTTTGGTCAGCGTTTGCGCAACGATTTCACAGCCGATTCGATCACAGTGATCGAATCGCCTGTATATTGGCGGGAAAGTCGGTAAGTGTATTGGCCCCTTAACATCACAAGCAGCCAGTCAGGAGTGGTGTACTGTATACATATCTCCCTAAATGCTAGTTATAATATAGCAATATTACAGCAACAGGCTGCCTATTAACTCTTCTGATCGGCTCGTTTTCCTCCTCAGGCTCTCCTGCACGCTGTGAGAAGAACACAGTGTATGTATTTGTGAGCTGTGTTAGGAGTGAAGGATGATTTTAGATAGAGAACTGTGTGAATAAATAAAGTGCACCTAGTGGTCATGTCTACCCTAAAACAAATATTAAATAAGTTGTTTTTATCGATAGTTGTCCTTTAAGTATTGCTTCTTTCACCTGCATGGAGAGCTCTTTGACTGCATGGTGTCTGTACACACCAAAATCTTTCACATGCAAGCAACACACCTCAAAATCAACTCCAGGGGATTGATTCACTAAACAGTGCTATTGAATAGCGCTATAGCACTACATGACATACATGCGTCATTGTGCGCATAAAACTTTATGCACAGTAAAACTGATAGCGCGCATTCATTTGAGCGTGTAGAAGTTTACGCGCATAATGTTAACATTTGTCAGCTTTTTGCCTATATAAGCTTTGCTCAACAGCACTTGCTTTTGAATAGTTTGAGACTGGGCAAGTAAGTGTTATTTGTTTGTATGTGTCCTTTACAATTTTCTGCTGTTTTTTGCCTCTGTGTAGTTTTTCATTTTTTAAGTAGTAATTAAATTGTGTTGGTCATATGTACAATGCCAAGCAACCATAACTTGTATATCAGTGAATGCATTGTAACATGTGAATACTGTGTAGGGTGACTTGTATTGTGTGCTGTGTAATGTGTGTGTACTGTGAAGCTGCAGCACACTGCTGGGGACACTGTGAAGCTGGGACACAGTGTGTGCTGGAGCTGACATAGAGGTAAAGGGGACAATTGGCCCAGGGCCCCATAGCTCTGCAGGGACACCTGCACTGCTGGACCCCAAGTTGCCTCTCCCTCCTCCTGCACCCCAGGTTCCCCCCATAGGGAACATGTATTTACATGGTGTTGTTGACCCCTTACAGATGCTCAAATGTGCTTGATTGCATAAATGAGTATTTATGACATTTAAAAAGTATGAATAGTCCTGGACAAATGTTAATATTTTAATATTTTTGTTTACATTTTCCTTCAGTGATGGAACCGTTTGAGGTTTGGCTGGATGAGTGCATGTTAGGTAATGAATGCTAACTTTGCTATGTTTTTAAAGCATACACTATTAAACTACACACTATTTAAATTAGAACACATAATTTTGTATGCACGTAATTCTTTAACGGCACAAAGTATTACGTGCATTGAAAACATCACCGCTCTTAATTATTTCCCTACCACCCCCTATCTAATGAACATGTTCTACCGTACTTGCTGATAGCGCTTGTGGTGTTATGCCGATAGTGCACACAGTGTTACACCGTACGTGCGTTATGAAATAGCGATGCTTGTTATGAAATAGCACTGTTTAGTGAATCAACCCCCAGGCCTTTTATCTGCTTAATTGATAATGACATATCGATAGATTGTCTAATTACTTTTGAGCCTCTGAAATGAAGGGATTGGATTGTGTTAGAAAAATGCTATAGTTACCTCACATTTTTATGCAATTGTTTTGTTCACCCCACTGAATTAAAAAGGCTGCATCTGAGCTGTTTCATTTAAAATTCATTGTGGCAATGTACTGTACAGAACCAAAATTTAAAAAAAGTTATCTCTATCCAAATATTTATGGACAGAACTATATATGTACTGTTTCTCAACTGAAAACTGCGATCCAAACCTTATTATGTTGCTCAGCATAAGGCCTCTTTCAGACTGACATCTGAACTTAGTGCTTGTTGGGTACCGTATCTTTCGGCATATTAGACGCACCTAGATTTAGAGGGCAAAAATCGGGAAAAAATAATTAAACTAAACTTAGGTGTGTGTGTATGGTGCAGGGGTGTCTTATGGACCTTTCCTCTCTAAACTGTCTCTAAACTACACTGACCAGCAACACTAACCCCTGATACACTATATTTCACTTAGCCCTGCTGCCCCACCAACTGCCACTACACTACACTTCACTAACTAACCCCCTGCTGCCACCACCAACTACATTACACTTCACTAACAAACCCCTGCTGCCACCACCTACTTCACTACACTTCACTAACCCCTTCAGCCACCACCAACTACACTACACTTCACTGACTAATGCCGGGAATACACGATGCGTTTTTGCGTTCGTTTTTGCCGTCGTTTTCGCTTTCGATAGATTCTACTCTCGATTCACTGCTCGATTCCCCTCTCGATTCCTTATCTTTTCTTATCAATTACATTCACTTGAATGAGGAGAATCAAAACGAAAGTAGAATCGACCAGATCTGACAGGTTGGAATTTATCTATCGAACCCATCTATCTAAAGTAAAAACTTAACGTGTATTCCCAGCATAACCCCTGCTACATCTCACCTGATCCTACTGCTGCGCTCCTCTCCTACTCAGTCTCACTTCGGTAATCCGAGGGCAGGATCCGGTAACTATATTCTGGGGGCCAAAATACTGTACCTTTAGAATGTAAGACTTTTTCTCCCCAGTTTTGGAAAAGACAAGGAAGCTGAGCCCTGCTTCAAATCACCGTAAATGTTATTCAAAAATAGAAAACACTGAATAATCACATATGTGTCAATTAAAATCATAAAATCTCTGTAAAATCTGTAGCGCTGCCGGCTGGGCACAAACCTGCACACATTCTCCCATTCAGGCCATACACACAGGGATCCCAACAAGATACAATGTTCAAAGGAAAGCAACTGTTATGTACTGAAAAATTCCAGCCTCTTATATTCCTTTGATTTAAAGGCAAGTGCAAGTGGGCCTGGAGTAACAATTTAATGAGAGAAGCAAGTAAGGCCTTCTAGCAAAAAGTCACAATATCATGTTAGGGCAGCACGGTGGCGTAGTGGTTAGCGCTCTCGCCTTGCAGCACTTGGTCCCCGGTTCAAATCACAGCCAGGGCACTATCTGCAAGGAGTTTGTATGTTCTCCCCGTCTCTGCGTGAGTTTCCTCCGGGCACTCCGGTTTCCTCCCACATCCCAAAAACATACAGATAAGTTAATTGGCTCCCCCCTAAATTTGCCCTAGACTACAGTACTTACACTACATAATACATACATAGACATATGACAATAGTAGGAATTAGGTTGTGAGCTCCTTTGAGGGACAGTTAATGACAAGACAATATATATACTGTACAGCGATGCGTAAGATGTCGGCGCTATATAAACACTAAATAATTATAATAATGTCAGCAACTCATCCAGAATACTTTCCCAAAGCACTTATTGCATCCAGCAGAAAAGCAAAAGAGTTATCCAGATCCGCAGTAAGTTGCATAACAATGGATAGCTGCCTCACTGAGGCTCTCACCACTCAGCAGTCAGTTCCAGAGGCCAGGTGTCAGGCTTGGTGATATATTTCAGCGTGTATGCCCAGACTATAGGTCTCGCTCTTCACCTAGCTATCCCTGCCTGGCACACCTCTAACTGACACCACTAACTGACACCTGACAACTGAGGTCATTACCTGGATTCAGAGGAACTGAAGCAATCAGCGTCAAGAGTCAGTGGTAACAAGGATGACAGGCAAGTCCCCAGGTAACAGACAATACAGATAACATATAAGAGGTATCCAGTAACAGGCAATGGTCGGTCCAGGCAGCAGGCAAGAAAGTATCTGGTAAACAAGCAAGGGTCAATCCAGGCAGCAGACAAGTGATATCCAGGAAGAAAGCAAGGGCTAATCACAGCAGAATAGTCAAATACAATCCGAGGTCAAAGTCCAGAATATCAAACAACGATCACACACAACAACTAGCCAAAGCTATGCTTATCACGGACGATGACTGGGAGCCCTCTGCACATTTAAATATTATTCACAATCCAATCATTGGCCAGCCTCCTTCCGCACAACCAATCACGCAGCACAGCCCTATCAAGCACTGGGTAAGCTGACACCACTCTAGTCAGCTGAGCAGGTCAGCTCACTATTGTTTACTTTTGAAGAGGGCGTATTGAGAACACGCCCTCCACCTATCAGCATGTGCGGCCTATGAGTCACCGGCAGGGCCAGCAGCGGGGAACAAGCACGAGACGCGTAAGTGACAGATTCCGCCCGGGTCTCGACGGCGCTCACAGGTGGATTCCTTATACCAGGACCATGTTCACTCCATCAGATCCATACAAGGGTGCCTTATCCAAGGTTTGCAAGGCCAGGGAGAACATGTGCGCACATGCACTAGTAACAAACAGTTATCCAATCTGCCCCTAGCGAAACGCCATCTAACAATAAGCTGGTACCATACTATATTGCTGGGCTGTCAGGGCTTGTGGACCATTGTTGCAGGAGAGAGAGACACCTCACCACGTGGATCGGCCATTTCCGGCCTTAAAGTGAACCTAAAGCCGATAAAAAAAAAATGAGATTAACTCACCTGGGGCCTCCCTCAGCCCCCTGCAGCCGATCGGTGCCCTCTCAGCTCCGCTCCGATGTCCCAGGACCCGCCGGCGAGCACTTCCGGTTTCGCCGTCACTCGCCGTCACCGGCCGACAGGCATGGGAACGCGAGTGATTGTTCGCGTTCCCAGCCTGTATATCGTCCCCTATGCTGCTATTGCGTCCTCCAGGCCGCAATAGCAGCATAGGGGGCGATATACAGGCTGGGAACGCGAACAATCACTCGCGTTCCCATGCCTGTCGGCCGGTGACGGCGAAACCGGAAGTGCTCACCGGCGGGTCCTGGGACATCGGAGCGGAGCTGCGAGGGCACCGATCGGCTGCAGGGGGCTGAGCGAGGCCCCAGGTGAGTTAATCTCATTTTTTTTTATCGGCTTTAGGTTCACTTTAATCATGTGATCAATCAGCAGAAGTTGCATCAGAGTCTTTATAGTGGCTCATGAGAATGCGTAATTTCTCTAATCGTTATCCGGGACAACAGGAGATCCGATCCCACATCCGAATCTGGGGAAACAATCAATCAAGATTGATTAAAAGGCCCCTGCCCTCCCTCACTCCTCAGTTCATCTGTTTCCCTCCAGGAAACACCTTCAAGAAAGCGGCTCCCGCTTTTTATTTTTTACCTTGCTAGAGGGTGAGGTCTTTTGTCCGGAGTGGGGTCTCCCGCGTGATTGGCATATCCATGCAGAGGAGAGATAGTGCTATGGACCCCTGTCTAATCTGGGTACAAGTGCCGAACAAATTGCAGATGGGACGCTTTGCCCGCTCCCCTTCAGTACGCTGTCTGCCAGCACTTGTGCACAGCTTCCTAGCCGTTTGTTCCGGTGGTGACGTCAGGCGCTAGAGGTTGGTACATGGCGCGCTGATATCACTCGCACATAGCGGCGGAAGGGGAGGACTATTGTGGAGGACCAGGAAAGGGAAGCAGCGTGCTCCTGGCGTCCTCCAAGTTTACAGCCTACAGTTTCTGCCGGCAGCCGAAGGAAAGGCAATGGAGACTCAGGCGGCAGCTGCAAAGTCTTTCAGCCTCTCGCAGAAATATTCAAAGGACTCAGATTTGTCTTTTGAAGACACAGGTGTCATGATATAGCAGCTAGTTATGATGTTGGGGTAATACAGGAACATATTCTATCATTTTTCTATCTGCTGTATATTATGTCAGAGGTGTAGATATGCCAGGCTGGCTTCATGGAATTCCTGTATGTACATGTAAATTAACTCTACCATTGTCTGCTTCTAATTAGGAAACCCTTAATCAGACAGTTGCTTTGAAGCCTATACAGGTCGTCGGACCCTGTTGTCTGAATACTGTCTCAGAGGTGTATTGTGCTTGGGAGCAATTGTCACCTGGACTGGCTGCAGTATGCGTTGACGCAGCTCACACCAGCCTGAGCCAGGAATTTACATATGACATCCTAATAGAATGTTGAAAACCTTGCTCAAGTTGTCACCTGGGGATGGGAAATCTCTGTAAAGATCAAAAGTGTACGGGAAAAACCTGGGAAGTTCACATATCACAGAAGGGGGATGACAAACTGAACAATCAGGGGGCTCGGCAGACGGTGATGTCACACTTTGGGGAAATTGCATTAGATTGTGGGACGGAACATCCATTGCCCGAGGCCCCAAATCGGGCTATAAAGCAGCAGCTAGGAGAGTCACAACTTGTAGTTCTTGGAGATAGCACAACGCTAGGACTAACCTGGTTCCTGACCAGAAAGTGCGTTCTCCCGCAAACAATGCCCAGATCGATACGCTGGTACGTTTATTTCCCTGTTACTTTTGCAATTTGTGGTGTGTGTATCTTTGTAACTTTTATCTTTGTAACGTTTACTGTTTTTGTAAATCTTTTGTATGTATTATTTTCTGCAATGTTTCACTTTTTCCTGGAATATTAAATCGTTATTTAATAAGTTTGACTTCTGCTGTACTAAACTAACACTCAGAGCCTAGAAGAGACTGAAGTGTAACTATGTATAAGTCCATGCCTAATTGTACGTTTGAGCAACCCTACCGTATAAGATCGTAATTGCATTGTGTGTGGGGCGTTTGTCATACGTTGGCCTAAAGCGCGCAGCTGACCCAACGTACGAAAACGCCAGTGCGAGTAGCTCGACAGCAGAGTGGCTAACAGTATCGTTCGGAACGACTGTTAGTGGTTTTGCTTCACTACAGTGTAAGATTGCAATTGTGCGTGTGTGCGTGGCGTTCCCGTATTTGGCCTAAAGCGCAAAGCTGACCCGAATACGAAAACGCGTATTGCGTGCTGAGCACTCGACAACCGAGTGGACGTGTCTAGCAACAGCTAGTGGTGGCAGTGAGAAGTGTTCTGAGGGGTCACAGCCTTGTTTTAGCTTGACTAAGGCTGCTTCCCCTCTCGATCTGGTCAAACTTGCAGTCGGGAACCGTATACGCAGGCGTGCCGCGGGCCGGTTCCTGACAGCAGGGTCTGTTAAAGATCCTATGGATAAAAGGATAGAGTGGCTTCTGAAAAAAAATTGGGAGTTGGCAGCCTTTGGGTTTATTCCTGGGATTTCAGCCACCTGTATTTCACGCAATTTGAGAATTTGGATGGATAATCTTATCTCTCAGATTGCAAAAGTAGCTCCTACTAAAGATTATGCTGCCTCCTAACGGTAGTTCTTAGAGCGGTCGCTTTTTTGGCAGACTCTATTACTTAAATGGTTAGAATCAGGGCCAGATCATCCACCAGGCACTACAAGCATCAGCTTAGGGCCCGTTGAGGGTCTAAAGGGCCCTGTGAGCCTCCATCCGTAATATTTTTGCTGTGCTGCCCGCCTTCCCCGCTGCCTCCCCATTGCAGCCTCAGACCAGGCTACCCGCTGTCCCCGTTGCCTTCCTGTCAGAAGCATCATGAGAAGCATCACTGGCCGTATGCAGTGTGTGCGGGGGACAAACTACCTTTACCAGTAGGGAGGGGGGTTTGCAACAAGCTGCTAGCTGTAAAATTAAATAGACTCTTAGATCAGGCTGGAGCCTGATCTACATTTTCCATTCCTTCCAGCTCAGCATTTACAGCTCCAGCTCTGCGGACTAATAAGCTGAGAGAGTCCTGGAATGTCAGCACGTCCAGCTCCCCCCTCCCCCGGGAAAGTGAAGACACCAGGAAGAGGAGAGATACACAGACACACTCGTGCAGGAGGGGAGACAGCGTGTCAGAGTGCTGTGAGCTGGAGGTGCTGCTGTATGTATGTGTGCATGTGTATGGACCTGTGTATGAATGGTGGCTGCTTGTGTGTATGCATTGTGTGCTGTTAGTTGGAGGTGCTGCTATATGTATGCAATGGGTGCATATGTATGGACCTGTGTATGAATGGTGGCTGCTTGTGTGTATGCATTGTGTGCTGTGAGTTGGAGGTGCTGCTATATGTATGCAATGGGTGTATATGTATGGACCTGTGTATGAATGGTGGCTGCTTGTGTGTATGCATTGTGTGCTGTGAGTTGGAGGTGCTGCTATATGTATGCAATGGGTGTATATGTATGGACCTGTGTATGAATGATGGCTGCTTGTGTGTATGCTATGTGTGCTGTATGTGTGCATATGTCTGGATCTGTGTATAAATCGCTGCTTGTATGTATGCATTGTGTGCTGTATGTGTGGAGTATCTGTGCACAGTATAAATGTATGGTGTGTGTGTCTGTATGTAAATGTATGTGCATATAGTATGTACTTATATAGAGAATGTTTCCCTTCCCTCCTCCATTGTGTCCAATGTTGCACCCCTCTTTCACCCCTCCCCCTTCAATATTAAAGTGTGGTTGATATAATCACAGAAGTGCCCCCCTTAATCCACTCCTCCCTCCCCATCCCATAGTCGCACATGGTTTTGTTCAGTCTGGTGTGTTTGGAGGTACGTGGGGAAGAGAGGGGTGACACCAATAAACAGTTGATCTCGGCACCTCAAGTGTAGATAATG